>NW_021424864.1:0-599 GCF_001605985.2 Dendrobium catenatum
TAAAGCACAAAAGAAGCTATTTAAACATTTGGCATTTCGTTGTGCTAAGTCATGTTCTTCTATATTCCAATCTACAAAAGGTGTTTCTATCCTAACTCCATCAACTAATCTAGTTGGTTTTGTGTAACCTTCCTGGACTAGGATCCACATACGATAATCAAGTCACTGTAAGAAAGTAGACATGCGTGTTTTTTAAAAATCAAAAGGTATATTGTCAAACAGTGGAGGTCTAGTTATAGAGTAACCCTCAGGTGTTTTTCGGTTTCTTAATGTAGCCATCTACGTTAATCAAAAAGTAGTTTAAACTTATGATTTTGAAATGTTGCTCTGAAACCACTTGTTGAGTCTAGTAAAAAGGTTGTTAGACCTAAGTTAATGTCCCAAGGCTACCAAGAGGGGGGGTGAATTGGTATTTTAAAAATTTAAACCTTTTTTAAAAATGTGTTGAACCGAAATAAAAATTTTTATTAAGTTTTTATAGAAAATGATTTTCAACCACAGAGTTTTTTAAACCAAAAATAAAATGCAGAAAAGTAAAAACAGTAAATTAAATGAAAACATATTTATAGTGGTTCGGTCTAAACCAGACCTATATCCAC
>NW_021424865.1:0-420 GCF_001605985.2 Dendrobium catenatum
CGCACGAACCAATCTCCCCTCTCCACTCTCTGCAATTTGCATAAAGTCCAGATTTCCCTCTCAACCCGTGGCTCTCACCCTCTCTCAATTTTTGAAAAACTCGAAGCAGAACCGTCCCTCAAGCTCTCATTCACGAACCCCACTACCCCTTTAACTGCCCAAACGAAGCCCGTCGCCCCTGCTCCTTTGCTCTCTGGATTCGCGAGAACTAAACACCCAGTCCCTCTTCCATTCTATTCGAAAACTGCCCTCATTTGCACGAGAAGTCCCTAGGCACAACTGCCCTCATTTGCACAAGAAGTCCCTAGGCACAACTCCAGGTCGCACAAAAAAAAAAGCCTTCTCATTCGCACAGAGCAAATCTCCCATTCGGTACCTTCTGATTCGCACGCCTTCTCTGCAGTTCCGAATCCCAACATC
>NW_021424866.1:0-205 GCF_001605985.2 Dendrobium catenatum
AGCTAGGCGGAGAAGCCTTTACAATAACCTCCTTTTTGCCACCCCAGCAAGACAAAGAACCTATCTCCTTTTGCTTCATCCTGAAGTTGGCAGAGAACCACAACCAAAAGCTAACTCCTTACCTCTACCGACCCTTCCACGGACGAGAACTTCTAGACAAAAAAATAAACAGAGTGATCCTTGAAGCAACCCTTGTGAATCCCCT
>NW_021424867.1:0-259 GCF_001605985.2 Dendrobium catenatum
GCAAGCGTATGACAAGATGAGTTGGAGGACTTTGGAGCTTGTTTTGATTCGTATGGGGTTCCCTTGTAGATTCAGGAATTGGGTTCTGAGCTGTGTTCAAAGCCCAATTTTTTCTATATTGGTGAATGGACAGCTAACGGATGGAATTGTGGCAAATTGTGGTTTTCGCCAAGGATGCCCGCTGTCCCCTTATTTGTTCATCTTATGCTCGGAGCTTCTTTCTGCCCACTTCCACCAAAATTTCAAGGAGCTTGGAGTG
>NW_021424868.1:0-344 GCF_001605985.2 Dendrobium catenatum
TCATCCACTCGAGCATCCTCATCTCTGCAACACTTAAACTTAATATTATGCTTTTTTTTTAATGGCCAATATTTTTCACCATAAAAGCATTGCAGGTCTCACAACATCTTATAGAATTTTCCCTTAAGTTTGAGTGGGACTTATCTATCATACAACAAGCTTGATGCATTCCTCCACTTCAACTATCCAACTTGATTATTCTAATAATATCTCCATCTATTTCACCATCACCAGGAACAATAGACCCAAGATATCTAAAACGTGTACTCTTATTAATGACTTGATTGCCCAAAGTCACAATTCCTACAATTAGACTCTAATGTTGACCTCTATAATTCAAGTTT
>NW_021424869.1:0-294 GCF_001605985.2 Dendrobium catenatum
TGTAGATTGTAGACGCCTTCTGTCTGCTTGTATCAGTATTGCAGATCCGGTGGCGTGGCGTTGTAGATTGTAGACGCCTTCTGCCTGCTTGTATCAGTGTTGCAGATCCGGTGGCATTGCGTTGTAGATTGTAGACGTCTTCTGTCTGCTTGTATACGTGTTGCAGATCCGGTGGCGTGGCGTTGTAGATTGTAGACGCCTTCTGTCTGCTTGTATCAGTGTTGCAGATCCGGTGGCGTGGCGTTGTAGATTGTAGACGCCTTCTGTCTGCTTGTATCAGTGTTGCAGATCCGG
>NW_021424870.1:0-378 GCF_001605985.2 Dendrobium catenatum
CCGTTCTAAGTCGGTTAATCATTTGGACGAAAATTTGTTCGTCTGGACAAAATTTTTACAGAGGACTGATCGTCCTGGACGATTTTTAATTTTGTCTGGACGAAAATTTTACAGAGGACCATTCATCATGTACGATAATTTTATTTCATCTAGAGAAAAATTTTCTAGAGACCAGATCGTCTTGGACGATATTTAATTTCGTCTGAATGAAAATTTTCCAGAGGACCAATCGCCATGAACGATAATTTAATTTTGTCTGGATGAAAATTTTACAGAGAACCAATCATCCCAGATGATAATTAATTTCGTCCTGGACAAATAAGACTTAGAAAATTTTTTTTAGCAAGTTCCTATTCGTTCCATGTGCTCAATAGGAGA
>NW_021424871.1:0-311 GCF_001605985.2 Dendrobium catenatum
ATGTCCTAACAAACAATTTTAAGTGTGTGCAACAGGTTGTGTGGTTTTGATATGTCCTAGATCAATTATTGGCTAAAGTATTCTAGTTGATTGAATTTTAATTTAAAAATATTCACTAATCCTAAGATAAGGTGTCACTAAATTTTCTATGTTATATGTTTCTATCCTATTGTGTGCATGCATCCTAAGTCTAAGTTTTCTAAGACCCGGTCCTTAATTTTTGTACTTAAATGTCACTATTGTTATATGGGTAAATTTTTTTTTTCTTGTTATCACTAACCCTTAGGACTTTGCGTGCGTATAAAAGGGTT
>NW_021424872.1:0-455 GCF_001605985.2 Dendrobium catenatum
TGCTAGTCTTAACCTAGAACTTCAAGAATTGTAAAAAAAACACGAGATCCTTAGGAAAGATCATGTATTAATTGATAGTAACCACATGAAATTACTTAATGAGTTTAAAGATTTGAATAAGACTAATGAAAATTAAAAATCATCCAATACAAAATTGGAAAAAGAATTTAAAGATTTTAAGGATAAATCAGAGAGTAAAATTATCAGTTGAATTATACTAATCATGTGTTGGAAGATATGAATATATTTTTTAGATTAAAAATAAAAGCTCTCGAGAAAAATAGGATACCCCCAACACTTGAAGAATTTACATATCCTATTTTGTATTCAAAATTTATATCACTCTGGAAGAGATAGAGTAATTATAGACGATTGGAAAAATCTTTTACTAGAGTTAAATGTTATGGTTGTGGATTAGTTGGACATATAGCACACACTTGTATATTGGATAGAAA
>NW_021424873.1:0-304 GCF_001605985.2 Dendrobium catenatum
AGGAAAGAACGAAAGAAAATAAAGTGAGAAAAAAAATAACATTCCTATATAATTAATAAAGCTAAACAAATATTCATTTATTTAACAGTTAAAATTTTAAAACATATAAAAACATCACAAGGATTAAGTTTTGTATATTAAAATATACCTTTTCAGACATATATTTTCATATAATTAATATATTATATAAAAAATACTAAATGCTATAGACATAACTAAAAAAGAATAATGAGATATGTATTGAAACATTTTCTGGTGACAAAAAACAATGAATCATGTTCCCAAGGCATAAGCCATAAAGCAT
>NW_021424874.1:0-246 GCF_001605985.2 Dendrobium catenatum
TTTCCTCAATTTCTTCTTCAACAATATTTGGTTCTTCCAGATTTCCAGATTCATCAAATACAACATGTGTGGTTTCTTCAATGACTAAAGTTCATTTGTTGAATACCCTATAAGATTTTCCAATACTTGAATATCCAACAAAAATTCTTTTATCTGATTTTGGATCAAATTTTCCTAAGGTAGATTTTCCATTGTTATGAATGAACACCATGCAACCAAATACATGCAAATGAGATAAGTTAGGTG
>NW_021424875.1:0-253 GCF_001605985.2 Dendrobium catenatum
ACTACAGGAAAAACGTCACTTTCTGGCGGCCATTTTCATCGGAAAATGGCCAAAATCCGTCAGAAAATTGCAATTTCGGCGGAAATATTTTCGCCGGTTTCACGCGCGTCGTAAAAGGACTTCCGGTGTAAAATAATTCGCTGGAAACATTTCCGGCGAATTTTCGATGAAATTTCCACTGGAAAAATATTTCCGTCGAAATTTTTATGTGCCGAAATGCCAAGAAAAAAAAATCTTTCCGAAAAATTTTTAA
>NW_021424876.1:0-211 GCF_001605985.2 Dendrobium catenatum
AACCTTGCCATTTCTATTAAACTTACCTCTATTCCATAGCTGGCGTTTCTTTTGCTTTCTCTTTAAAAAGTTTCTGAATTGTCTAGTCATTAGTGCAACATCATCTTCATCCTCAGGTTGTGAGTGTTCACTCTCCGACTCTTCCACTTTTAGTGCTATATTCTTCTCCTTTCGAGGTTCACCTGCATCAATCTTCCTTTGACTTACTCCT
>NW_021424877.1:0-229 GCF_001605985.2 Dendrobium catenatum
TCATCCTAGACACTTGGTGCTCGTCATCTTCCTTCTCCCATCTTCGGCTGCTCATATGAGATGTTCCCTTGATTCATTCTACTCAGTTAAGTTGATGATATATAAAACAGTCATTTCTAGATGATAAAATATGCAAAAAAAAAAAATAAGTCAAAATTCATTGATAAAAACTATCTTTGATAGATTTTTTATGGAATTTTTTCTGCTAGAAAAATTCTCTCAAAAAAAC
>NW_021424878.1:0-1074 GCF_001605985.2 Dendrobium catenatum
TTCCTGAATTATAGCAACTTCTTCTATATTAGACATATAATGTTCTAAGTTCTTTTAGGCTTCGTTTGGGATGGCTTCTTTGCTGCTTCTTGAAGTAGCTTTCTTTTACAAAAATTAAAATTTTCATACTAGAAAGCTGGTTCAAGAAGCAATAAGAAAGTTGTCCCAAATGAAGCCTTAATTTGATAAATCAGTGAAGAAGCAAGCATATTAGCTTCCAAACTATTGATTTACATCGTTGCAGTGCCTTGTTCTGGAATATTGAGAACATTCATTCCTGCTGCATTGGGACAAAAATTGGAATGATATTTTAGAACTTTTACTATTATTTTTTTCTTCTTTGATCATCTGGAGTACATTTTGTAATGGAGAAATATATTTAACATTCTTCAAATTACTTCTGATGTCTTTATAAATAAAAAAAAAATCATGCATTTTAACTAAAACGTGATCAATATATTTATTATGGAAGCTCTTCATTTTAACTAATCAAGTAGTCTCACGTTACAGGTTGGGGACCTCATGCGTATTTTCGAGTGCTTGCAGAGGCGCTCAACACAGCAGCTTCGACTACTACGAATGCCCCTAATATGACGAGGCCTGCAGAGATGCACACCATCCATATTGCATTAGATGGGCAGAATCCTTATGCTTCGCGAGACTCGAGCCCAATGTTCAATGGCATTGAAGCTGGTGCTGCTGCTGCTGCTCGGAGGCAGTAAATTTCCTGAACCAGTTTTGTACTTCTAGCATGTTTGTTTTGGATCTATCATACTAGAAATCTTCAGTAGGGTTGAGATTTATTATTTTATGTTTTTTTTTTTCTTTTTTGTAAATTTCATAATGCCTTGTATTTTGTTTGGTGTAGATTTTCTCATGCTTTGTTTGTAAATTAAAAAGAAAATTTTAGTTTCATATGAGGAAATGTCTGGAATGTTTCTACTACATACTAAAACCCTTTGTTATTTTAAGGAACACAGTTATGAAATAGTTTAAACATTCATATGAGAATCAAATTTGTATGCAACTCATCTTGATATATTTGTTGGTTGGGAATTTTAGCTACTAATTTAA
>NW_021424879.1:0-231 GCF_001605985.2 Dendrobium catenatum
AATCCTCAAAAATAAGTGACAGACAACCCTTAAACGAAGAATGAAAAAAATTGCAGTTTTGGAGAGGAAGAGGAATCGCCAACGAGTGCCTTTTTGAACGATCAAGATTTCCCTTCAGAAGTTGAAGAAGAGATAGTGTTCAACGATGAAGGGTTTATCATCTCCCCACTCAAAAACTTAAAGAGAAACTCAATATGAAAGCATGAGAAAGATCTAGTAATGAAAAGCAAA
>NW_021424880.1:0-544 GCF_001605985.2 Dendrobium catenatum
TTTGATATTTTTGCAGGGTCGCTCTCACACAAGACCTAGTGGGAGCATAAGGTACCTGGACAGCGGATGTTCAAAGCATATGACTGGAGATACTGCTCAATTCATAACGCTGGAAGCCAGGAGTGGACGCAAGGTTATACTTGGAGATAATACCACAAAGAAGATTGTTAGATCAGGTATGATTGGAAACTTGAAAAACTTTCTTAAAGATAATGTGTTATTGGTTGAAAGATTAAAGCATAATTTGTTAAGTATAAGTCAGCTATGTGATAAGGGTTATAGTGTAAACTTTTTTTCTACTAGCTGCATATTAAGCATAAATGGTAAAGATGCGTTGAATGGAAAAAGGGTAAACAATATTTATATGCTAGATTTAAATTGCATTCATACTCCTACTGCCTTTTGTTTAAAAATTATTTCTGATGAGTCATGGCTTTAGCATATGAGAGTTTATCATTCTAGCATGAAAAACCTTAGAAAGGTTACCCAAAAGAATTTAGTGAGAGATATACCAAAACTAGACTTTAATAAGGACCACCTTTTT
>NW_021424881.1:0-283 GCF_001605985.2 Dendrobium catenatum
TGAAGGTTTTACAGCCTTTGGATTTTGATTTAGTTTTCGGGGTTAGAAACCTCAGAATGGGCTCAAATTTGGAGGGTTTCCTCCAGAGACATGTCCCATCAGTATGCAACTGACAAACTCTGAATCGGAGGTCATTTGATTGGTTTTTGTAGTACTTGAAAATTTGCTGAAAAAGGCCTTCAGGACTTGGCCTTTTAGCATTGGATTTTGGTTTGAAATTTTGGATTTGGATTGGGTTTTGGATTCGATTGATTATATGTCTGGATTGACTTATGATCTAGGT
>NW_021424882.1:0-504 GCF_001605985.2 Dendrobium catenatum
GCCAGGATGATTGTCCAATAATGGATCATCCGGGGCTAATTTTAAGGATTTAAACATGCTGACACGTGGATCGTCCAGGACGATCTAGTGTATCGACCAGGCCGATGACCATAAAATGCATCGGCCAGGACGAAATATTTTATCGGCCAGGACTATCATCAAGATTGCAACAGAGTTTGATCATATCGTCCAAGACGATAGAGTATCATCTAGGACGAAGAGTTATAGCAAGCACAGAAAAGTTCAGCAGATGGAAATTTGAAGAGAATTTGCCCTATCGTCCAAGACGATAAGAGTATCGGTCAGGACGATGTGACTAGAATTTAAAAAACAATGAAGCATGGTGATGATCAAAGCCCTCAAAAATAAAACAAAAGAAAACCATAAGAAAAAAAAATGAATAAAAAAAAATAAAAAAAACAAACAATTTGAAAAAGAAGCCAACTATTTTTTTTATGTTTTATAAATTTTTTTTATCAAAGCAATTCATATGAGAATTTCTTA
>NW_021424883.1:0-211 GCF_001605985.2 Dendrobium catenatum
TGCTTTGGCCCTTCTTGATAGTATCTCGATTCCTGTTCGCTTTAGCATGGAATTTCTTCTTCTACTTGGCTGTTGAGATGTAGTCAGGAAGATGGATGATTTTCCTACCTTTAATTATCATTTCTTATTGATCACCTTCGATTATCACTTTGATATTTGATATGATTTTCAAATGATTGTTAAATTTGCTTCTCCTCGTATCATTTTAGAT
>NW_021424884.1:0-272 GCF_001605985.2 Dendrobium catenatum
GTACGTCGTCATTATTGAATCTGTCGTAATGTCACTGTATATTGATTGATAGTATCGAGTAGATCGTATGGAATAATTGGACTGACTGATTTGCAAGAGTATTGACTGATATGATTTCTTTCTATTGATGTGATTGATGTTATAGATGGATACGATAAGTAAGACGACTAGATGACCGTATTGATATTATCGATAGCAATAGATAGAGACTGTAGAGAATTGATTGAGGTATTGATTTGAGCTTTACGGATTTCTCTATTGATTCGACAGAT
>NW_021424885.1:0-342 GCF_001605985.2 Dendrobium catenatum
TCTATGTTCAGCCTACCCCCCAATAGTCAAATAGTGCTAACAACACCAAAAATGCCCCCGTAGTTCAAAATGGCCCAAAAAGCTTAATTTTTTTTCCTTTTCATAGCACTATTTGCTTGTGCATGCAAACACGAGTTCCAACATGCCAACTCGATGCCAAAAAGCACTTATTTGAGTACTTCTTAGTACATTTGAATGGGCTACGGTGGCCTGTCAGCCAGTACCTGGGCATGCTGGCAGCCAGGGTTTCCGCTGGAAGCTAGGGCCTCCGCAGCTTGCCAGCCAGGGCCTCCGTAGCCTGCCAGCCAGGGCCTCCGCATCCTGCCAGCCAGGGCCTCCGCA
>NW_021424886.1:0-262 GCF_001605985.2 Dendrobium catenatum
TAATCTCATTAATGATAACTCTATGGATAACGTATGCATGGATGATGTTAATGTGATCTCGACAGGAGTTGATATGATTGTGAGCACCATAAAATTAAATTCGAAAGTTCCTGATTTAATCATACCTCCCACAGAAATAATTATGAGTAATTCTGATTCAAGTTTGGATAATTTTGATGGCGACGTAGATAATCTTGAGTTGGAAGTATGTCAATCGAATTAATAACCTGATTCAAGTGAAACGGAACCCATGGATCTGAGG
>NW_021424887.1:0-973 GCF_001605985.2 Dendrobium catenatum
GGAGGCTGGATGGTTCCTCGAGCCTGGTGGCACAACGTCACAAATGGATTCTAAGGGGTGTTAAACCTTAAAATAGATTAATCATTAAATATTTAACCTTTTAAAATCTCTAATTCAATTACATTAATTTGGTTTATCGGTTGGACTACTCTGGGCTGTGGGGTTAAGTGTCCTAAGGAGGCTGGTTCTATTAAGATAGTTGTTATTTGCATACTTTACATTTTTGCAACTTTATAGTTTTGATGATTCCAAACATTATTGTTCAAATGTGTAGTTATCTGCTAATAATTTTAGAATATTTGTATTTTCTCTTGTGTGTACTAACATTTCAGGAAAATCAAACTCCAGACTACGGAGACTTCAAATCAAATTCAACATGAGATACTTTGTGAATTTGAAGCTTGAACTTTTCTTTGAATTAAATTTGAAAGGGAGTGATTGTAATTGAGTGTATAAAAACATACACACACATACATAAGGATATCATATAAAATTTATACTGATCGTACGGAATGATATCATATCGTACGGGACGTTCAAATAATTATCTCCTATTGAGCACATAGAACGAATAGGAACTGGCTTGAAAAATTTTTGTCCAGACGATTAACCGACTTAGAATGGTTTTCAGCAGTTTCTAGAATCGACCTAGTAATAACCGTTCGTACCTGACGAACTTAGTTCGTACGGGACGATTAGCTTGTATGAAAATATTTCGTACACATATACAAATAGGGTCGTTTCAAAGCGTTTAAGTAAAATCGTCCAGGACGATCCACGATCGTACGGGATGATCCACTGTGTACAGAACTGAATACTTGCAGTTTTTGTGCAGTTTTTCTTGTCTTTTGTATAAATAGTCCAAATTAGACTTCCATCCAATCTTTTTGTCATTTGATCTTCGTGCCTCTTGAGAGAATAGCTAAGGAGAGAGTATAAGAGTGCATTCAAGGGAGTATTCCTACCACTGGAG
>NW_021424888.1:0-309 GCF_001605985.2 Dendrobium catenatum
AACGATACGGTGTATTCATAAGTAAGGACAATTAGCAAATGAGATAACTGTTTCTACAACGCTCCGATAATCAACATCAAGATACAAATAAGCATACTGATCCGCATGCAATCAAGGATGAAAGATCTGCAACATATACAATCTCTCTACAAAGACAGATGTATGTACCATATGCCATTGATGGGTAGATGCAGAAAGACTTCAGTAAGTGCAGTATCCTGAAGTCAATTTCAATTTATGGCGTACATCTACCTGCCTACCTACAGCAGTAGCAGATATACTATACGAGATCAAATACCACAACAAAAT
>NW_021424889.1:0-236 GCF_001605985.2 Dendrobium catenatum
ATCAATCCCCGTTACTCCTATTCATTCAACATTAACCTATGCTTAAAATTTTAGGGCCCTCACTTAAAGATCTAAAAGATTTAAAATATATAATTTGAAATTAAATTAATCTTCAAAAAACATATAATCAAATATATGCTTTAAATCTTATGAATTAAAAAAAATATTAAATTATAATTCAAAATAATTTTATAAAAATTATGTAAAATCAACATAATTATATTAATTTTTGATTT
>NW_021424890.1:0-227 GCF_001605985.2 Dendrobium catenatum
CAGCCGGCCCCTCCTGGGCCGGTTCACGCGTAACAGATCCATTCTCAAACAATCTCCTGCCAATAAGAATGTGGTGCATGTCCTCTGACCGGCGGTTTTGCCTCCAAATGGCACCGCAGGATAAACGGTTATGACTCGGGGCCTTTTGAACCGAGTGGTTTGGCGCCACGAAATATCAGTTATGGCCAGAGCTAATACGTTCCTTAGTGGCATCAAATCCTTGAGAT
>NW_021424891.1:0-271 GCF_001605985.2 Dendrobium catenatum
TGTTCAGAAGCACAGACACAACAAGCAATCCCGCCTCACCAACGGGAGGATCAAAACCATCAACATTAACGTTAAGGACATCCAAATTATCCTTAACAAGGCCATCCACATCCAGAACATCTGAAACCAAAGCCACGGGATCACAGGAAATTACAACATTACTATCACCTGTAGGAAGCACAACATCATCCCCATTTCTAATTCTACTTCGGTAATCAATGCATTAGCACAAACAATATTATTCTGACAATCAAAAGAGGGCAAAACATTA
>NW_021424892.1:0-654 GCF_001605985.2 Dendrobium catenatum
ATTTTTTTTTAATATTTTTCATAATTTTAGGTTATCACAACCTTATCCACTATCAGCTTCCCTTCCAGGCTACCTGATGGGCATGTCTTCATAGGGTTATGGGTGGAGACCTTATCTGGCACTTACCCTCATGGGATCTTTCTAGTGATGTCCTTATTCACTACTAATTTTCTTTCACTACAAATCTTCCATGCCCACCAGCTCGGTTGTCCACTGCCCAGCTACCTCCTGCACTGCCCACTGCCCTCATGTGGTACGTTCCCTCCCGGCTACTCGTTGCCTGCTCGGCTGCCTGCCTGCCTTCAGCGCTGCTCGTTAGGCTGTCTGATACATTTCCCACCAGCCCGGCCATCTGCGCTGCCCGCATGCACTGGGATTCGAAGTGAGTATGATTTAAAGACTCAACCAGTTTGATAGAAGGAAAAAAGTGTTTAAATTTCATATTTTTTTAATTTAAAAAATAAGAACTAAAATATGACAGAAAACCACAAAAAATGCCACCAATACTAAAGCCACCAAAAAATCTGAAGAAAAATTGGTCTGACATATTCCATCAAAAATATGTTGGAAAGCTGCCGGAAAATAATCCATAGGAAAGGTGCCAAAAAAATTCGTCAGTAATAGGTGATTTTCCTATAGTGCAAGTATGAGCTT
>NW_021424893.1:0-217 GCF_001605985.2 Dendrobium catenatum
TCATTTCATGCTCTTAGATTAGCTTACAACTGTCAAAACATCCTCAGGATTTACAATATTGATTCTCTTCTTTCTAGATGGTTCAAAACTAGATATTCCTCCCCTTGGAAGCCGAACACTCGTCATAGCACATCTTTGTGGAAAAGTATTCAAGCTACTGCGGAATTGTATAAAAGCAATTTTAATTTTCATGTCCTGGAAAATAGTACTATTGCTA
>NW_021424894.1:0-260 GCF_001605985.2 Dendrobium catenatum
TACAAAGAGTATAAAAATCAAAAAGAATGCGCAAAGGTTCGCAAATAAGAAAAATAGGCACAAAATTAGCCCAATATCAAAAGATGCACAAAAATGTGTCCAAAAATTTGAAAAAGATGCTCAAAGCACCACATGTGATAATTCTCTTCTTTCCAAATTCTTTCAATCTCTCAATTCAAATTGATCTTATGTTCATTTGTATTCTATTGAACTTTGAAATATCGAATTTTTATTCATCTCTCTTGTAATGGTTTTCTATA
>NW_021424895.1:0-741 GCF_001605985.2 Dendrobium catenatum
AAAATCCAGCCATTAGAATAGGTTAAAATTTTTATGGAATATATGCAACACAACATAGTATACCCTGTCCAAATTTGAGAACAATTAGATTACTGGATTGAGAGTTATCAAGAGTTATCAAAGAAATTCAATTTTCATTAAATCCTTAATAACTCTGTATATTGTGATTAAATTTTTTTAAAATAAATTTAATACTAATCTTGGGCTCAAGACAGTTCCAACGAGCCTAAGAACACTAAATTTGGACTTAAAATGAATTTTTGGTGAATTTTTGAAGTTCTGGGCATTATTCTGATTTTTGTTTTGAATTTTCTGGTCAAATTGACCGCGGAATGGCCGCGCCCAATGAGAACGCGCCACGTGGCAGTCTGGCCCGCCACTTAACCACGTCAGCACCCGTGTTCATGCGGTATAGCCAGGTCTGGGCCGTCCGATCGCGCTTTGAACCAGAGCTAGAAAAATTCAAATGCCCATAACTTTCAAAATACTCAACGAAATTGCATGAAATTTGAACTGTAGCTAGAGAGCAACATAATCTAACAATGCCGGAAGTTTGGAGGCTCCATGCATTGTAGATTTGCTTCAATTTGAAATTTAAACTTAAAATGGGCATAACTTACAATCCAACCGTCGGATGTTCGACTTCTTAGGCTTGTTGGAAAGCTGCTAAGATTTTCTTCAACTTTGTAGATGACCTCAGGAGCTTGATCGACTTGGAGCGAAAGTTATATTTAAAACTCA
>NW_021424896.1:0-350 GCF_001605985.2 Dendrobium catenatum
TACTTCTATTAGGACTGTAAAGGAATAAACTGTAAATAAATTTAAAACGAAAATATATTAATAATATTATCATTTTTTAATTGATTCCACACTTTTTTTTTCAAAATAAAATAAAATTCAAATAGTTCACTTTTACAAGGACCTAAAACGAATAAAGTGCATTGTAAAAAGATTCGAATTTAAACTACCCTCCAGGCCTCCAAGTTGCTTTATGATTCTTGTTTTTTTTTCTTTTATTTATTTATTATTTTAGTTTTTGTAATTCTTAACCTACCGCAATTTATTAATTTTCAAAAAACTTTCTCTTGTTTTCGAGCACTGTGTCAACTTCTTCATGCTTAATTTACTAA
>NW_021424897.1:0-232 GCF_001605985.2 Dendrobium catenatum
GTCGTGGCCATGAGTAATTCAAATACAAGTAGAATTTTCTTAAGCAAAATTGAAATCATAAAACATGAGGTAATCGTTCGATATACATCTCTCTAAAAAAAAAAAAGAACATATATACGACCGTATAAAAAGAATAATCTCATAATGAATAAATAGAAATGGCAAGGGGACACACTTGCCATCAAGAACAACAATCATCATCTCAAAAATTATTGATTATTAAAGAAATTAC
>NW_021424898.1:0-238 GCF_001605985.2 Dendrobium catenatum
TAACAGATCAAACCTAATCCCTTGATGCTATGAAAAAAAATTTAAAACCAGAAATAAGTTAAGAAAATGTTTTATTTTCATTTGAAATGATTTTTTTAAGAATAAGAATATTTAAAAAAAAAAAAAAGATCTCACTACAACAACAATATCAAGCCTTTATCCCACTATGTGGAATCGGCTACATGAATATTTTTTCTCCAATGTATTCTGTTAATAGTCAAATTCTCATTTAAATCAA
>NW_021424899.1:0-210 GCF_001605985.2 Dendrobium catenatum
TCACAGTTGAATAATCATATGAAATTAAGGATTAAAGATCAAAACTAATCATTCTGCCTTGGGCTCATAGCTTCCTTCAGCTCCTTACTCCTTGACAACGGTGAGAGGTGGCTCTGACAGGGTAAGAATCCTTGATTGGTTCTTCGATCTGGTTTGCTGAGATGGATTGGATTGATGTTGTGGAGAGATGTGATGAAATGGAGAAGAACA
>NW_021424900.1:0-1350 GCF_001605985.2 Dendrobium catenatum
GCATTGGTGCTGATTTATTCGCACTCATCTTCTATATAATCAGAATTAAAATATTTATTTGTTGCAAATTGAGAAATTCACAGCAATAGAATGTATATATTTTACGTACTAGTGATTCACAAAAAATTAATGCACAAACAGGAACTTAAACGAGCTAAAGTTTGTTGGTAGTTGCTGATCGGAAAGAGATATTGCGGAGATTGATGATCGGGCAGATGTGTGGTGATGTTCGATGGTCGAGAAGAATTCCGGCGGTGGTCGAGAAAAATTCCAGGCGTTGGTCGAGAAAAACTCCAGCCGGTGGTAAGAAAAAAACTCCCTACAGTGATCGAGAAGAACTCCAACAGTAGTCGGAAAAGAACTCTGACGGTGGTCGAGAGGAACTCCGGCGGTGGTCGACGGTAAGGTAGCTCTCCAAATCTTCTCATCCTCTACTCTCCCTCTTTCTCTTCTGCCCCTCCTATGTGAAGAATGGAGCCTATTTAAACTTTTTTTGGGAGTGACATGGCTTGTAAATATGTAAATGATCAAGATCAAACTCGGAGTGTTAGGTTGGATGGCCGATATCGACTCCTTTAATCATGGACAGTTGATTGAGTATTTAAGTGCCTTAATGATGTCAGAATTTGATGATCTTTGTTTCGTTGGACTCGTCTCGTCGAGCTGCTTGATTCAACTATAAGCATGTCATATTTGACAATCATTTAGTTATCAAATTAATGCTTTGAAACCTCCAAGCATACTTTGGACACTTGATTTGAGTTCATTTGGGCTCGGATTGGATCAAATTTGATGTCGTTGGGTTCCCCTCTGTGAGACGTTTCATTTGATCATAAGCTTGCTAAAATTGGAGTTTAGACTATCCAGAATTTATTTTTGGAAAATTTCTGATTCATATTTGTCATCGAGATTCGTGCCCAGTGAAGACGCTTTTTTGTGACTTATAAATTGCCCCCTATTTTCGTACGTCAAAACTTGCATTATCCAAATATATATATTTATATCTTTTTGAGCTGATTGTGGCTAATAATTATTATTATGAGGCTCACTTAGTCTTGAATGTTGACCAGTATAAGCGCCAAAAAATAACAAACACTCATCATAATTAATTTGTTCAAATTTATAAATTATTTATTAATCAGATAATTAACAATTTTGGTATATAAATTTTAAAAAAAAGTAACTATTCAGACTTTTATGAAATTCTACATTTATTTTCAACTCTTATAACATTTATACGATATTAATAAATGGACTAATTTAATTATGATAATACAAATTGAAAGAAGCTCAAAATTTGCTACACATTTTCACAATTATTTTTTATATAGACATGCGATGACTTATATT
>NW_021424901.1:0-214 GCF_001605985.2 Dendrobium catenatum
ACATTTAATAAAATTAATTAAAATTTCTGAACATTTTAATTATTCAATTATATGTTACTTATTTTGTCTGTTAATTGCCTCTTCGTATGTATGACCCCTCCGTTCAAGCCTCTTCGTATGTAAAAAAATTATTGATTATATTAAAAATAATTAATATAACTTAAAAATATTGTAAATGGAGAATGTTAGATTAAGACATTAATTAGTTTAAATG
>NW_021424902.1:0-371 GCF_001605985.2 Dendrobium catenatum
TGATTTGAGCTCGAGCAGCTTGTTTATACCTCATTGAACTGAGCTTAAAAGGCGTGGTTAATTTAATAAGTTGTATGTTCCGTGACTTCCATTTAGTGCAATTCCCATCAACAAGCATAAATCAAATCATTCTGCATGGTCCTACCATGACATGAGTTTGTTGCTACAGCACTATATTTTATAATGTATAAACAGTACATTTTTTAGCATCTAAATAACCTGGATCTAAGTATAAAGAGTGGCCTTCGGAATTTCTTTAACAAATTTTTTAAACAGGTGAGAAAATGATGTGGTTATGCGGGAAAATAAGTTTATTACAGTACTTGTTTTTTGATTTTAAAGACTGCATTTTCCCTCGTGTTATTCTTATT
>NW_021424903.1:0-325 GCF_001605985.2 Dendrobium catenatum
TCTTTCAAATTCTCAATGCTCATTGACTTTGAACATCTGACAATATCTTCAAAGTCCCTCTTATACGAGCTCCCACAACTATCTGCAAGCTCCTTGAACTACAACAAGTATCATGTATGTGCAAACAAGCAAATAAAAGTTAGCACAATTATAAATAAAATTAAATACTGAAAAATATTAAATCTAGCCACTACTAGTAAAGGGAAGTGCTGAAAAGCAAGAAAGTCAAGTACGAAAAGCTAGTGGAACAACAGTACTAGACAGGTAGGGTAGAGGACTACTATCATAAAAACAAGCTACGAGCACAAAACAGAACAACTCAAAC
>NW_021424904.1:0-255 GCF_001605985.2 Dendrobium catenatum
AGCGTGTATAAACTTCTACATAGTATGCATAATGCTTATATAAACATATACGTTATATGTATAATACTTTTATATAGTGTGTATAATGCTTGTATATAGCATGTACAATACTTATATATAGCTTGTGTAAATTTGTATATAGTGTATATAAACTTATTCAGAGTGTATAATACTTATGAATAGTGTATATAATTCTTATACATAGCGTGCATAAATATAAAGATTGTGTGTATAATACTTTTATATAGTAGTATA
>NW_021424905.1:0-226 GCF_001605985.2 Dendrobium catenatum
CCTGGAGCAACGGGATACTTTTCAATCCTTTGGATTGGGTTTACCCTCTTCTTGGTGTCCCCCCCCCCCTATAGGCTGGTTGAAGATTAATGTGGATGGTGCGTTTCTCAGATCCAATGCAGGAGGAGTAGGTGTGGTGATTCGGGATAGTAATGGCAAGTTGTTAATTGCAACCGGCTGGAATTTTTTCCATTGGGATTCAACACAGGTTGAGATAATTGCTATT
>NW_021424906.1:0-306 GCF_001605985.2 Dendrobium catenatum
CAAGAATTTAGAGATAGTTTTAGGCAAGATAGCACCTGGAATCCAATAGCCTATAGTATTTTGTATAGTAAACTTGAGGTATTGAAGTCTCCCAGCAAAGGATAACAGATTAGCCTTCCAACCGTTCATTTTTTTGCTGACACTATCCACTAAAGGGATATAATCTTCAATCTTAAGTCTATGAAAAGACAAAGGGATACCAAGATAGGTGATCTTGGATGTGATGTTGTGAATAGATAAGATGTCACATATTTCTTGTGGGTTGCTTCGGTGTTTAGGAAACATGATAGCACTTTTATCAAAATT
>NW_021424907.1:0-212 GCF_001605985.2 Dendrobium catenatum
ATTATTTGCTGAAGTATGTGAATTGTTAGGACACTGTGCACTTGCCTAGCACATATTCAATATATGAAGTTTATACTATTTGTTCGTACAATAAAATAAAATTAAACAAAATTAATGAACATCACTATATCTTGAATAATAAATTTTAATTTTAAATTTTCTATATAAATATCAAATTATGATATTTCTTTTTAATTTAAAATATACTACTT
>NW_021424908.1:0-219 GCF_001605985.2 Dendrobium catenatum
ACATGGGTGCCCTCTAGGCAAGACACCCGCAAAAAAAATCACAACAAACCACCGGCCTAACCTAAGCTAAAGTTGGTAGTCCTAACAAGCATCTAAGTGTGTGAAAGAGGTCGTGTGGCTTGGATATGTCTTATAGGAATTATTGCTTGAAATACGCGTATTATTAAAGTTTATTTATTAAAGGCCAAATGTGAATTTAATTGAAGTTTAAGTAGAGTG
>NW_021424909.1:0-206 GCF_001605985.2 Dendrobium catenatum
AATCACCCCATTAACTCCACAAATTCAGCCCCTAAAACCTCTCCATTAACCGCCCCTTTCTCCTCTTGGATTTAATTTGATTTTCAAATTAAATCCCTCCAATTAGCCCCCAAAATAACTTCCTGCAGAAAATTCCTGCAGTCTTCTTTCTCCCCCACCTTGGCCGAACCTTCCCAACCCGCCTCCTCTTGGCCGTTTCTTCTCCA
>NW_021424910.1:0-319 GCF_001605985.2 Dendrobium catenatum
TCTGTCGTATCAATAGTATCCATATGTCAATATCATAATCCATATGTCAATATCATATCCATATCAATATTGATGTCGGTATCTATCAATCGATATAATCTATATCAATGTCGGTGTCAATATCTATGAATCAATACATATAATCCATATCAATATTGGTGTCGGTATCCATGAATCAATAACATACAATCGAAATGATAAATCTGTGAATCCATAAATCCGTCATTAAACAATAATATATCAATTCAATACAATAAATCCGTCAAAGCAATCAATCTGTCAAATCAGTCAGGGCGAATCAATCAATGAAATCAAATCA
>NW_021424911.1:0-229 GCF_001605985.2 Dendrobium catenatum
ACCTTATTTAAGAAAAAGAATGAGCATCTCATCACTAATAAAAATGGATGTAGTTCAACCCAAATTGACTATTTTCTTATTAGAAAATTAAACCGTTTACATTGCAAAGATTGTAAAGTTATTCCGAGTGAATGTTTATGTACCCTCTCTCTCTCCACTATAGTCAATCTTAAAACTCGAAGCTTGCATCTCTCTCTCTCTCTCTCCCTCACACCCTCGCCCTCACCCT
>NW_021424912.1:0-326 GCF_001605985.2 Dendrobium catenatum
TAATTATATCTAAACCCATCTATGAAATGATTTGAGCTGAATTTGAGCTGAATCCCGTCGGGTTCACCAGATCTGGCCGAAAAAGCGCGCGTGAGGGAGAGAGTTACCTTCACAGAGAGCAGCTCCCGTCGCCTCCTCCGATTCAACAAGAAGGAATGTCCTCGAAGGGCTGAAGTCAGCGTCGGTCTGGAGAAAGGGGTCGGGAGAGAGGCCGGGCAGAGGGATTCGGCCAAGGGGGAGGAAGAAGGCAAGGTAAGGGTTCTCTCCTCCTCTCTCTTTCTCTCTTCCTCTCTCTCTCTCTGCTTCTCTGAGATCGGGATCGGCAC
>NW_021424913.1:0-247 GCF_001605985.2 Dendrobium catenatum
TTTCTTGTAATAGAGACTTATAGGAAAATTTCATAGTGATGAAAATAAAATATTTAGACTAATGAATGTATGACAATATAATTTTTCAAATGAGACTATTAATTTTAGATGTGGATCAGAGTATATGTGTCATTATATCTCTATCAAACTTGTAGGGGTGAAAAGGTAGGTTTAAGGCCTTCTTACAATTATACAATTTCCATAGAACCTAAAAGATTTAACATCATATGTCTATGTATGCCAAAAT
>NW_021424914.1:0-243 GCF_001605985.2 Dendrobium catenatum
CCTCCTTGGCTCCCGTGAATGGCTCTTCGGTTTCTTGTCTTTGGGTTGATTTCCATAAAAAGCAAGAGTATTTAATGCTTGTGATGTTTAGGTCCTTGTGTTAGAATTAAATGTTTGTGCCTCTTGGTCTTCCCCTTTCATACATATATATGGGGGGTATTGTAATGTTTTGAATAGTTGAATGATATTTGATTTTTGGAAAAAATATCTGTTAACCTGCAGGTTGCTTGGAAATCCTGCGGG
>NW_021424915.1:0-301 GCF_001605985.2 Dendrobium catenatum
AAATATTTTTCAAAACTATATATACTTAAATATATATTTTTTTAATCAAAACAAAAAATGGCGACTCCACTGGGGACAATCTCTCTTTCCATCTTTAATAGCGGTACAAATTATATTGCATCAGTAGTTTTGACTACCTTTCTCTCCGTTGGTCCCTCTCCCATTTCTCCCTTGGGTGAGTGTGGCCAACTCAATTAAAACATGTGAAACGAGATGTGAGTGTAGGAAACCTCCCTTTAAGTCAGGCTTTGACATTTTGCCTCTAAGTTATTTGGTAGAGCGAAAGAGTCAAGCCGAATCC
>NW_021424916.1:0-230 GCF_001605985.2 Dendrobium catenatum
GAGTGTTGAAACTGAGAGGTATGGTTCTTTTCTCGTTTACTTGGCATCACGTTTTATGCTCAAAATTTACATAAAATTTATTTCTTTGAAGGATTGATATGGATGAAAACTTCTTAGCTGAATTCCTAATTTTGAACATTTTGATCTTTTGAATCTTTAGGTGCTTGTGCGTTTAAAGTAAATACAACAACAACAACAACAACAACATCAAGCCTTTATCCCACGTAGTG
>NW_021424917.1:0-2079 GCF_001605985.2 Dendrobium catenatum
TAAAAGGCTAATAAATATATTTATAATTATAAATAAATGAATTTGTGTTCACATTATTAATTTATCTGGCTAAATTTTAAAGTTTGCTTAAATTTATATAATTAAAAATTTGTTTTGCTTTATTTTTTTATTTATTAATTAATAAATGATGAATAAATATAGTTCGAGTAGAGCACTATCTTCGGAGAATCTAATCCAAACCTAATGATTAACATGTTGAGCAGCCGGTTCTACTATTTGTAGAGAAGCAAACATATTATTTAGGGGCACTTTTGGAGGTAGATTAAGAATATGAATGGAGGGTTGATCTAAAGAAGAGGATTCCTCAATATGAAAATTGAGGTTTGGAAGAATGGGGGTTTTGAAGAGACGAATTCCCATTGATAGGCAATGAAGCCACATTTTTGTTGGGAGAGTGGGAGGTATCAGAAATTTGAGTGCAAGGTGATGGGGGTTTTGAAGAGACGCGGGATCATGGGATCGAGGGTTTCGACTGCTACTCCTACCTATGTTCCCAGCAGTAGAAGGTATACTAGGCTTAGGGTTGGGGTTGGAGGCATATAAGGAATAAGGATGAAACTCCAGCTGCATTTACCATGAAAAATTTAAGAGTTTTTTATTTTTTTTTTTTTTCTTTTTTCTCTCGTAGATCGTAGCGTTGCCTACGATGGTATTTCGTACCAGTACGATCTCAGAGCTTCTGAGGACGATTCGTGAATAGATCATTACCGCTACGAACTGTAACGTACTGCTACGACTTGTTCAAAATCCAAAACCCTTAGCCGTCTTCGTTTTTAACTCCAAGTAATTATTTTTACGCCGCTCGTACTATCGAACACCTTCGTAATGTACGATTTTATTTAATACTTACTTAATTTAACCCGCTGATTAGTGCCCAAGAAATTCGCGGCTTAATTTTATACATTTAAACATCATTACGCTACAAACTCATTCGTACAATACGATGAATTGAGACGAATTATAATCGTCCCAAGATCGCTTCCAGGATACGCATCTCTTTGGGTTTTTGTCTCATCGTACTGCTACGATGTCAATCGTCACCATACGTATGAACTAAACAATGATTTGATCGGCCCAGATATCGTCCTGTAGAAACTGTATGTTATGGATCGTACCGTACGATTTTTAAAAATCAGTACCTGTATAAATGTTATTTTGAACTGTTCGTACCACTACGTACCAGGACGAAGTCTTTTTTCGTACATATCGTATTGTACGATTAGAAACCGTACTTGTTACGTAATAACAACTACTTCTGAAAATTTCAGGGATTTTGAGAGCCCGTTTTTTTATGTGTAAAACTTGTCATATTTTGAAGAGGGTGAATCAGCAGATAGAGGAAACGTGAGTTAGAGAGGGATTCCGAGGGAGGAGCTCTTGAGAAGTTCTTTTTAGATTTGAGAAGACGGACGGAGAAGGGTTGAGCGATTGTGAGGAGAAGAAGGTGTGAGGAGATCAAACGATTGCTCCGAACTTACTGCCATCTTGTTCCTCCTGTGGCCTTAGAAGAACTTTGTGGGAGGATCTCCAAGGGGAAAGGGCCTCTTCTACATCCGATGACTCGAGGTCTCTGCCTTTCTCCCAGGAGGGAGAAAAACGAGAAGGCTCTTTGCCGTCGCCAGGAGGGTGAAAATAGAGTTGGCACTCCGCCACGCCGGCGTTGGTGAAAAGGGAGTATTGTAAGGGCTTCTCTCGCCTTGCCAAGGGGCGCGAAAAAGGAGAGCTATTGCTTGTAGTGAAATTACCAAGCCCGGAGGACTCTGGGGAGTGGACGTCGGTTATGGTTGACTGAACCACTATAAAAATCCAGTTGTGCTTTTTCCTTATTGTCTTTTATTACTGCGTGCATTTTATTTTTCCAATATTTAATGTAAAAATTTGCCTGAAAAAAAGTTGTTTAAATTTTCATGTTAAAATTTGAACATCAAAATATTTAGGAAACTCCTGCCTTAGGTTTAACTATTGTCAAAAAGTTTTCAACAATTCACCCCCCTCTTGTCCATCTAGTAAATTTCAGGAGTTAACCGGAAGCCTGTCGAAGTGTGAAGGATGCAGGTC
>NW_021424918.1:0-448 GCF_001605985.2 Dendrobium catenatum
CTCCCAATTGGTCGACGACCTGAGTGGAAATGAAATTATGGGTAGCCACACTATAAATTAGCACCACCACCATCCTTCCCTCTATCTCGAACTTCACCTTCATGGTTTGATTCGTAGTGAATCCTATCATTGAGTTTAGGGAAACCTCAGCCAGATCTAAATGTAACTTCTCCTCTATCTTTTTCACCGACTCCCCCTCACCTCCCTCATCAGTTTCCTCGTCATCACAGACGGTGAAAACCTGAAGAGTTTGGTACTTGCACTGATGTCCTGGCGTATACTTATCCTCGCACCTGAAACACAATCCCTTTGCCATCTTCTCCTTCATCTCCTTCTCTGTTAGCCTTTTAAAATTTTCCCCACTCCCTCCTCCTATTGGCTTCTCCCTGGTAGTCTCATTAATGCTGCCTGATGCAGGCCCCTTGGGTGCTAGAAGAGTGGTCGTTGT
>NW_021424919.1:0-429 GCF_001605985.2 Dendrobium catenatum
TTAACCTATCAAACTCAAAATCCAGATCAAATCCAAACCCAAATCCAATGCTAAAAGGTCAAGTCCTGAGAGCCTTTTTCAGCAAATTTTCAAACACTTCAAAAACCAATCAAATGACCTCCAATTCAGAGTCTGTCAATTGCATATTGATGGGACATGTCTCTGGAGGTAACCCTCCAAATTTGAGCCCATTCTGAGGTCTCTAACCTCAGAATCTAAATCTAAATCCAAAGGCTGCAAAACCTTCAAATATTTACGGCCTATGCCACTGGACCTGCCATCCAGTGAATTTTGACCTTAGAGCTTTCTCCAAAGCCTCTAATTACTTTCAGACCCTTAATTATAACTCACTGAACATTAAACTTCATTTTGGTTAACCCACTTTGACCCCTAGTTGACCAGGGGTCAAAATGACCAAAATACCCCTAT
>NW_021424920.1:0-627 GCF_001605985.2 Dendrobium catenatum
TCATCATGAATCTTATAAACAGGACAAAATGATCGACTAAATCGGAGATCATCTGAACTCCGATTTTAACAAACTTATAGTCGAACTGAACATCTCAGAAATATCAACCCAAGAATGCCAAATTCAACTCAATTCGAGCTCAAATGAGTCTAAATCAAAGACTCGAAGAGCATTTAAGAGATTCAATCCATACTTTGGATTACCAACAGTTAATTGTTCTTTTATAAACACATCGCAGGACTCATCAACTAAAATGTTTAAATAAGAATCATTAATATCATTCATGATTACAGTCAAGGTCTTAGCATCCATAGACATACAAATCTCGTTTTGAACTTTTGGTGCAATTAATTTTAACTTAACACTTGCATTTTCAAATGTAACCCTTTTTACCTCTTTATTGTGATTAGCAAGAAATTGAAATAGTTCTATATAATTCCCTTGGTTGTTCGAGCAGGATGATTCATCATGCCCACGGAACGATAGTCCTTGGCGAATAAGAAAAAGAATACAATTAACAGCTGCAGTCAACAATAATAACAACAACATCAAGCCTTTATCCCATTATGTGGGGTCGGCTACATGAATCCTTTTTCTCCATTGTGTCCTATTAAAGGTGAAATTCTC
>NW_021424921.1:0-244 GCF_001605985.2 Dendrobium catenatum
TTGATAGACTAATATTTTGTGATTTTGTACTTTGGGATATGATTTTATTGCATTTATTTTCTTACTTTCCACTAATTTAACATGTCATTTAGATGTTTTTATTATATGATAGAATCTTGTTCTTATCTACCTGCTAAAATCCTTAAATTCTCATTTACGCAATTCTGCGTCCGTGAGGCTTACGCCTCAAATCGCCTCGAGGCTTATGCCTCGCCTCACGGACGAAAAATGCCTCAAGGCTTAT
>NW_021424922.1:0-268 GCF_001605985.2 Dendrobium catenatum
AATTCTCATCTAAATTAATTTGACCAATCTACATTGCATAACTTTATTAGATAATTCATTAACTAAATATGTACTTTTCATGTGAACATTATAGAGATCTCTTTCTTAGGGGTCATCATAGTTTGTGTAGAAAGTGGGTTTTGAAAAGGTTTAGTTTTCTTTGGGGAATTTAAATTGACATTGAATTCTAATTCGAAAATAAAACATCTCATCGAAAATAGTATACCACCTCCGGAAGAGGAAATAAAATTTTAGAATGGGGTTAAGA
>NW_021424923.1:0-306 GCF_001605985.2 Dendrobium catenatum
AAGTGATGAAAAAATCACCTAGAAAGGGCTTTAGAACCTAAGTCTTTAGCCTATGAGTTATGGGTTTGGATTGAGTTAAGATTTGGATTGAGCCTAAGGGCTAGGAACTATGAAGATCCTAGGATCTAGGACTCAGAGAGGAGTGAAGAGTGACCTCATACAAAAATGAGGTCAACAGTCGCAAAATGATAAACCTAATAAATCACATGCCCCTTTAATTTCATTAAGTTTTGACATATATTTTTAGATATAAAAGTTTTGATATTTTGTTAAAAAAATTATTATCCAATTATTATGCCTTGGCTA
>NW_021424924.1:0-280 GCF_001605985.2 Dendrobium catenatum
TCTTCTTCGCTGACATGCTGAGGAGATGGCAGGTCCTACATCTTCCCCCACTTCTCTATCAAGCCCCAATCATTCTTCACAAAGAAAAATGCGTTTGACCAATTCTTCGAAGCATCACGGGTACTCACATCCAACATTTGGATCTAAAGGTCACACGCCCATAAGTATCGCTGGTTAACCGACCCATCCGTGAAAGGTGCTCTGGCGTCATAGTAGCTCCCCCGGTCCTGAAAGAGAGCAATTAATCCAACAGTCACCGACATCGCTCTATACGAAAGTT
>NW_021424925.1:0-300 GCF_001605985.2 Dendrobium catenatum
AATCGTCTATTGATACATCTAAGAGCTCTATGGAGAAAAAAAGTTTTAGTGTGACATCCAAGTAAAATTTTGGAGATCCACTAAAGAAAATTGTAGTGTGACATCCAAATAAATTTTGGAGATCCACTAAATGAAAGCCTTAGTGTGACATCTAGAATAAATCTAGAGATCCACAGGTTCAAATAGCTTACAACAAACGTGATTCGCTCTAGACGCGTACCACATTTGTTGGGGGGCATTTGTTGACCTCCAGATCAAAGCCAAAAAAAAAAAATGCATAATAGAGCATACCTTATCCAA
>NW_021424926.1:0-265 GCF_001605985.2 Dendrobium catenatum
TTTTGTCCGGATTTTGTTTCCGTTAGCGATTTTCGTCTGTATCTTTTGATTGGTTCAGTTTTTACCGCATAACTTTCTATATATTTTTGCTGTGCCGGGTGTGCACGTTTTGACTATATTTTGAAGATTTTTGTCCGGGTATTTTTGATTCGACGGTATTTTTAGTCGATTGGATTTTTCTATGAAAGTGAAAATTGTCTGTGCAGTAGAATAAATATTCTGAAATGTTGTTATCTATATTCTGTGAAAATTTGGTGAATTTTGA
>NW_021424927.1:0-330 GCF_001605985.2 Dendrobium catenatum
ACTCAAAATAACTTGCGTAACTACTAGGCTTAGAATTTGGGTTGTTGTTAGTGGTGCCCGACCACTTTACTTTCTGCAAAACTCTGGTTTGTAATAAGCAAGGAAACTTTACCTATGGACATTTATTAATTAATTTATATTTAATGTGATGAGTTGATTACCTCTAGGATTGCCTGCTTTTTGTAGTTTTTTGGCGATTGTATGCCGCTTTTGTTTTAGACTGGACACGTGAGACTCGTAAGGGTGTGAAAGTTTTATACTCATAATTAAAAAAAATCTAAAATTTTAGTGACTCTAAATCACATAGAAAGATAACGAATCTAGGGAATT
>NW_021424928.1:0-597 GCF_001605985.2 Dendrobium catenatum
ATGTTTTAAATGTTATAGATTTTTTTTTTTTGCTAGACTGTTTGATTGAAGTTATAGATAGCTCTGGTAAATTGTTGATGGATTGATTGAAATTCTTTCCAAGTTAGATCTTGGGGCGTCACATTCCTATACACCATCCACGACACCTGCGCAGCCCGCACCTACCTTCCCTTGCATGGACTTGTTCCCACTCGAAGCCCCACACCGATCAACATGATTCCCCTATGTCTCGTCCCTTCTCTGCGTTGTTTCAGCCACAAGAAATCCACACACTGCTTCTATCTATTGCTCGTCTCTATTCGCACGGTCGGTAGGAATCGGATGAAGTCCCTTAAATGGGATGCACACATGTATGCTTCTCTTCTTGATTCGACCCCAAAGAAAGTCAGAAGAATAGGTTTGCTCATTGAAGACTGCACGTAGGACCGTTCGCTCCAACCCTCGGCACATTCCTTTGTCTCTCGTGCGACAGTCTACGTGCAATACCTCACGCCCAATCTCTTTCTTACCTATGATCACCTCCATCATGTTCGATTGCTAATTTGTTGGATTTTTTCTTCAGGAGAAGTGGGTTATTGATCTTTCTTGGATTTAGAG
>NW_021424929.1:0-359 GCF_001605985.2 Dendrobium catenatum
TCTCTTATAATAGTTTTTTTATAAAGTTACAAATAGTGTGAATGATAATTTTTTGTCATAAATCAATTTGAATGATATTGAAAGAGATAAGAGATTTTTATATTTGAATTATAATCCGAGCTCCGTTAAATAATTGAAACAGATTTTTATATTTGCATTACAAAGGCCGCATCTTTCCATTTTAGCATGATTAGTAGACGTTTTAATTCATTGTCATAGATTTTTCAAATCTATATATGAATACAATTAACTTTAAATCAACTAATATATAAATATGTATATTCCTTGATATACATATATCACTTATTAATATACGTTTATTTAAAAAAATAATAAAAATAAAAGAGATTTATAGTTAT
>NW_021424930.1:0-331 GCF_001605985.2 Dendrobium catenatum
CAACCAATATATATATATATATATATATATAGTAGAAGGGGAGAAATGGTCATAAAATGCTCTCTTAATTATGACGCCCAAGCAACCAATAGTAGCCCCTCAAGTTAGCCCATTTAATGTGGAGTTAATGCACTTAGTATAGGAAAACAACAAGGTGGAAACCTAACAGTAACATCATTGAAAATTGACCAACATCATGGGGAAAAACAACAAATATATGGAAAGCTAGCAGTAGAGAAAATGGGACATGAGGAAAAACAACCAGCATAGGAAAAGGGTTGGGCCAAGCCCAATAAGAAAAACAAGCCAAAATAAATACTCAACTAACCAC
>NW_021424931.1:0-317 GCF_001605985.2 Dendrobium catenatum
TATAACATTCAAAATATTTAATTCAAATCTTAAAATTGTCACTAATTTTAATTTATTTAAAGTAAGGCTTCGCTTGGGACGGCCTTCCTTCTGCTTCTTAAAGCAGGTTTGTAGTAAAAAAATTTTTAATTTTGTACTAAAACGTTGCTTTAAGAAGCAGAATAAAACAGTCTCAAATGAAGCCTAAAACACATGATTTAGACACGAAAGTGATTCTATTAGGTATTTTAATTATTTACATATTTAATATCTAAAATTTAATATTTTCTTATAAAATATTCAAATATTTAAATCAAATCTAAAATCTCATTAATATT
>NW_021424932.1:0-1251 GCF_001605985.2 Dendrobium catenatum
TAAATATAAATTTGGCCATTCTTTTTCTTGACAAAAACAATATTAGCTATCTAATCAGTAATGTTTTTCTTAGATGAAGCCTACTTTAATAAGCTTTTTTATTTTCTATTATCACCAGTTCTTCAATTTCTCATCTTAATCTTATGGGAACTTTTTTAAACAACTATTAGGTTAACTTTTTCTATTAATATAGGTATTGCTACATCAGGAGATAAGCTGGGCATTTTAGTATATGTCCGAGAAAAGCAGTCTCTTAATTTAGTACAAGAGAACCTTTGATTACTGTTGGAGCTTTGGGTGGAAGTAAATATTCCATAAATAACAATGCATGAATCAGCAGATTATTCGCCATTAACTAAATGATAACTTTTCCAGTGTAAATTCCACCAATTAATTTCTAGTGTATTATGAATCATTCTATCCATCGTAATTTGGAAAATTTATATTAATTTAGGTGACTTTTTAGCCAATATATTTTGGCATATCACCCGACGATAATTTTACCAGACTACTTAAACTCAATAAACTTTTTTTGATTGAAATTTATGACGATAATGCTACCGCCGTATTATGCGCCAGAAAATCTATAGGGGAAATCCCTGTTTCCCTCTTGAGCACTTCTTCCTTTTGATTTCCTTCCTTCTAACCATTTCATTTTATCTGCCAAACACCATTACAATCGAGAGTGACCCATCGCATAATGGACTTCCACTGAGTTTGTCGATGTTTGTCACCTCATTCACTCACGTTAGCCGCACTTTTGCCAAAATTCCATCGTAAGATTTTGTTTTTATCATGGATTTTCTCTGTAGGCATTTGTAGTAGATTGTACCATGGTGTATGCATTAGTTTATTATATGTCTTCTTGTTGATGAGTCTAGAGAGGGTGTTGAGGTGTATATTCTTAGAATAATTTAAATTAGATGGTTATAGTAGCTGAATACAGTGAGATTTTAGAGGGAGTTTATGTGTATAATATATGGTGCGACTTGAGTGAGAGTAGATGTTTGCAAGATGTTGTAAGACTTATAATGTGAGATAGAAAATTCCCCTCATACTTAGAGAACAACTCTATAAGATGTGGTGAGACAAATGAAAATATTCGAGAAGCTTTTACGAAAGATATGATTAGAGAGAGTTGCCTTAGATGATTTTTTTCACATAAACTATATTTTCACATTCCAAGAAAATTGATAAATCTGCCAGAAATGTCTCTCGCGCAAACTATGTTTTCACATAGGTACCCCCAAA
>NW_021424933.1:0-259 GCF_001605985.2 Dendrobium catenatum
ATATTGACCTATAATAGAAGGAGTATTATTAGAAGTAAGTTTTGAAGATTTTACCAAAGCCCTCTCCTAAGATACAAATCCTTATTACTGTAGATAGTAGCAACATTCCAACTACCCTTAAAAGGAATGTTAACAACCCCAAAAACAACTTGAGACAAATGATCCACAACATTAAACAACAACTCCTCCCTTTTCCCTAAAACCAAAATCCCACCAAATAAACCCTTAGTAGGATGATGAAAAAAATCCCATTCAATCC
>NW_021424934.1:0-277 GCF_001605985.2 Dendrobium catenatum
AAAAAAAAATTATTCTTTTATTTTTTTAATAAAAAAAAAAGAAATAAGTGTGCAACATGCATAAGAGATACTAGAATTTTTCATGAAACCTCCTAAAAAGGGGGAAAACCATAGGGTCTGGTCCAACTTGAATAAATTCACTAGTATTTATAGTTGATTACAAATGATGTCCTTTCTCATGGGAAGGTGTTGGCTCAATATAATACATATACATCACATAGAGCACTTTATATAGTTTTAAGAATCCAATAACATGAGAGCTGTCCTCAAGAGAGTA
>NW_021424935.1:0-221 GCF_001605985.2 Dendrobium catenatum
ATTCAGGTACGCTTCCGAAAATTCTTCTCGATGATTTTGCATGTCGTTCGGAGACGATCGAATTGTTTTTTGTGTCTCCATTAAATCCTAACAAGTGGTATCAAAGCCGGTTGTCATGTTAAATTAACGAGAAATATTTTTCTATAATCATGTTATTGATTAGTTCAATTTTTTCGATCACTATAAATCTTCTTTCGAGAGATTTCCAAATAAGTTTTCTT
>NW_021424936.1:0-376 GCF_001605985.2 Dendrobium catenatum
TTTAAAGGTTTTTAAATTAGTTGCTAATATGATGCATATATGCTAATCGACTCGATTAAAAGATTGAATTTGAATGAATGCTATGAAATGAAAACTTCCGGCGGTCCCGGGCTTATTTCTTAAAACGTTAGAGTTACTATGTTATCTTAAAAAATTTATATAATTTTGATAAGTCCTTAAGAGCCTAAGAGCGAATTCCAGGCTAAATAAAATACGACATGCAAGTAAGAATACTAGAAAAATAGGTAGTTCTACTGCGCAATCAATTAAATAAATCAATCAAATTAATTATTCAAATTGAAAGTCCATAGGCAAGTGCCCTTTATTATTACATCACACAATTGCAAGAAAGTAAAGTGGTCGGGCACCACTGACT
>NW_021424937.1:0-996 GCF_001605985.2 Dendrobium catenatum
ATACAAAATACTTTCACTTTGGGCCCAATTTCCTTTCCATTCAAAACTCCAAGCATGAAGTGCATGTAGAATGCAATTATAAACTATAATACAAATTATATAAAAATCAAATCATGACCTTTCTTGTATAGGAAAAACTCCCACTTTTTTAGTTATCAATACAGAATCTCAAAACTTTATTGGATTTACAAAGCTTTTATAAGATATTAAAATAACATACTTTCTTGACATTACTATCAATAAGAAGTGTATCAAATTTTCAAAATCACCAAAAATCAATGTAGAATATACCAAACGGTGGAAACTTGCATTCTTATACTCAAATCATTCAAAACAAAGAATAAAATAACATATAAAAAGTTACAATATGAAACTTTTTTATAATTGAAGAAAAATACTTTTAAAAGCATGATTCTCAATTTACTTCCGAAGTGAAAATAGAAATGAGATATGGGTTGCCTACCTCGAGCATGATGATTTCCCAAGCTGGGCTGACGGACAAAAATTAGATTTCAGAATCCAAATCTAAGTTTTCTCCTTCTCTTTCCTTTCTCCCCTTTTCTTCCTTCTTGTTTATAAGGGTCATGGCGAGTGACTTCAGATATTTATTATTTTAAAAAGTATTAACTCGTTAGAACGCCCACAAGTTTTTTATAAGTCTAATTAATGCTATTGGAATTTAAAAATTATATTAAAATCAAAACAAGCTATGATTATTTTAAATTTTATTGAATCGTTTTACATATAAATTCAAAAATAAATTTCTTTAAGGGCCTATTTGGCATCATGATTTATGCAGGATTTATGTTAAATCCTCCTAAACAGATTCGAGCGTCTAGTAAATCTCACGGTGGAATAAATCCTTTATTTCCCTCATTTTGTTGTAAAGCTCGGGTTTACTAAATCTTATAGTCCAGTGAATTTATGAGACTTAACTAAAGAAACACATCAAAGGGATAAAGATGATAACCTTTGCAGCGAGCGAGCTCCCTTTGT
>NW_021424938.1:0-398 GCF_001605985.2 Dendrobium catenatum
CGATCAATCGGATACATTTGGTTTTGAACATTTTGGTGAAGCAAGGCCTAAAGACTCAACTTATGTGGATAGATTTGATGATGCAAATTTATGAGATCTTTGATTTTTCTCTTATTAAATTATTGAAACTATTGAACCAAGAAAGTGAAATATATTTAACTTCATCTCCATATCATGAATATGTTTTCTTTTTGTTATTAGTTTGTATAAAGTGTTAAAATCTTTTTATGATTAGTTGTGTCTTCAAGTGAAATATATTATCATGTTTTTCTTATTTACTTTATATAATGTATATTTTTAATACTTCATATTATGATTATGTTCAATTTTTGTCATATATTTATAAATAGTTGTGTCATTATTATTATATTAAAATATAATAAGTATTCATTATGTCA
>NW_021424939.1:0-253 GCF_001605985.2 Dendrobium catenatum
GGCTTAACATCCCTAACGAACTTACAAGTGGTATCAGAGCGGGATTCAAAAATTTGAGTTTGAAAACTTTTTGAATTAGATCCAAGGCTAACCTTTGGAATCGTAACACTATGGAAGGGTATTCTATTACCCGACCTCCCCTGTTCGATAACCTACCTTTTGAATTTTGGAAAACCCGCATGTCAATGTTTTTACAATCTATTGATTATCACATGTAGATGCTTATCAAAGAAGGTTATTCTCCACCTTCTCG
>NW_021424940.1:0-276 GCF_001605985.2 Dendrobium catenatum
ATTGACGGGGAGATTGCTTGAGTCCGTAGATGGATTTGTGAAGCTTGCACACGAAGTTGGGATGTTGATTATCAGTAAACCCGGGCGGCTGACGCATGTACACTTCTTCCGGCAAGTCCCCGTGCAGGAAAGCATTGGAAACGTCAAGTTGTGTGACGGGCCAATGATTGTTTGTGGCGACGGTGAGAAGCAGCCGAATTGTTACCATTTTTGCTACGGGGCTGAAGGTCTCGGTATAGTTGATACCGAATTGTTGGGAGCAGCCTAAGGCGACTA
>NW_021424941.1:0-217 GCF_001605985.2 Dendrobium catenatum
TGCTTTTAGTAGTGTTGATTGTGATGTATCTAGTAGAATTGTGTTTTCTTCGGATGGGGAAACTGTTATCCTCAATCCTCTTATCTTAGATGACTTTTATTTTGTTAAGTGTGATGATGTTAAATCAATGAAAATGGATTCTACTTATATCTTGTATATTTCTGATAATGATGTTACAGATGACTTAAAAAATATACCTGAAAATGATTCTCTGCAT
>NW_021424942.1:0-347 GCF_001605985.2 Dendrobium catenatum
AAAGACTTTTGGATGCAGGTGAAACTATTGTTCTAAAGCTGGAGATACAAAAAGAGATAGCCTAGTTGGTGACGAAGGAAATGACGTGTCAAGCAAATCACAAAGCTCACCTAAGCATAAGCAAAAGTGGAAAAAAGGTAGAAGTGGTAAGGATGTCCATATTTCTTCTAACGTTATTTGCTTTCGATGCAGGAAGCCTAGACATATGAAAAATTAGTGCCCTAATTTAAAAATTCTTCTTAAGAAAGAAAAGGGCAAGACGAAGCAAAATTTAAACTGGGAAAATAATGAAAGGCAAAAAATCTCATGAGCAGATCTGATCTCTGAAGCATCGGACCAGGAGAGAG
>NW_021424943.1:0-320 GCF_001605985.2 Dendrobium catenatum
TTTTTGGGATTATTTTCACGTTAATTAAAAAAGTTTAAATGATTTAATTTTAAATTTTGTTTTTCAATGATTTTATATTGTACTTCTTTGGCACTCGTTCATGACTTGTAGTCACTCCTCACTTCTATAAGGTCAAGTTGTGCCTTCAAAAAGCCACAATGACTTGAGTTTTTCATAATTTATGTGATATATTCATCTTGTATTTTCATGGGCCCATTAATATCTCGTCATCTAAGAAGCGCCCATCTAGTAGGTAGAAAATATATAATTTATTTTTATAAATTATTAAAATTATTTTCTTTTTCTCTTTTTACCACATT
>NW_021424944.1:0-477 GCF_001605985.2 Dendrobium catenatum
GGACATATATTTAGAAAACTTAGAAAATTTCCAATAATTAGGATTCACTTGAACTTGAGTTGAAACTTCAAACACTTGAACTTAGTGACATGTACAGCCACTAGAAAAATCTTCACTGGTTTTAGAAGTCATTAAGGCCCCTAATTAATTTTCCTAAGTTTAAGCCTTAATTAAGCCATTAAACCTTCCAGAAAATATAATAAATCGAATTTAAACCCGAAAAATATGTATAACCCCTCTAACTGACCAGTTTTGAATCCTCAACTAATGAAAATTAAAACTCCTTTAATTTGACAGCAATTTAAACCTTAATTGAATTTTAAGTGAAATTGAATATTTTAATTCATATAATTAATTAATAATTATTAAAAATTCCAAAAAACTTCCCAAACACTTGGGAATCTCTCCTTAGGTCATTCCTGACCTTTGGAGCTGATTTTAAGGAGTTGGGACCTCATTTGGAGTAAAATCACAAAA
>NW_021424945.1:0-428 GCF_001605985.2 Dendrobium catenatum
TGTAAGTAAAGAGTTGGATTTTGTAATAATTGCGTTGTTGAACTGGGAAGTTGAATAAGATGTTTGATCAGGGTTATATGAAGATATTCGAATTCAGACTCATTAAAATATGTTAAAAGTTTTGGTGGTCGAGGATGAGTGGGGAATATATGAAAACTTTCAAATGCAGGCTCTCGGGTTGGATTAATTTGCAGTCTGATTAAAAATGTTGCTCGAGTTTACTTGCGTAGTTGTCTACCGTTGTTTTAGGATGCGGTTGGAATAGCTGCAGCTGTTTGTTAAGCAGGTTGTAAAATTATTGTACAAAAAGTTGCTTTCCGAAGTAATTGTATAAAAAGTATTATATTTTGTTTTGGAAATTTAAGTGGAGTTATTTCGTTGGAGCTGTAGGAGAATAAATTAATTATATATATATATATATTGAGATG
>NW_021424946.1:0-631 GCF_001605985.2 Dendrobium catenatum
GAAATCTCTCCACCCCTAAGATGAGATAAAGAGATCATACTCTTTTATGAGTCATCACTAGAAAGCTAGTAAAGCTAGAAGAGGTAGAAGAGTCAATCATAATTACAAATCATCATTTTTTTATTGATTAATCATCAAAATAAGGGAGAACAAGGTCCTCCAGCCCAAGTGTTGGAAGGGAGCCTGTCTTCTTTTTTGGGGTTACAATCATTTTGTTTTAACATATTTTTCTAGTACAGCTAGAAGTAAAAAGAAAATGTGCTCATATTGCACTACAACAGAAGAAAGAAAAATAAAATAAGTGTTAACAAAGAAGCTGGAGTGGCAACTGTCAATTTAGCCTTGGGAGGCCTCATCTCAACTGCCTCTGAACTCTGTACAGCTTACTTAATCATCTACTATGTATTCTTGGGGAGTGCTAGCTGTCAATCTCCCTTAAAACTGTGGAGTGATCTGCCACTACTGCCCTGACTGTAACTCTGACTATCACTGTGGCTGGAACTATGGCTAGGACTATGGCTGGGACTAGAGATCATCTGAACTGTCTGAGTAGCCTTGTTCAAAGGCTGTACCAAATCACTATCCTGGAGATGGGTCTTCCCAGTGGCCATCTGAGTCTGTAAGTGTAAGA
>NW_021424947.1:0-224 GCF_001605985.2 Dendrobium catenatum
GGCTCCGTTGCTTTCGCGGGAGGTGTAGAGATTGCAGGCGTCGCTTCTTCGGATCCTTCGTGGCTGTTCGACTACGCTCCTGCGACCACTTCAACCCGGATCGAAAGTTACGGCATTTTGATCGGAAGCTACGGCATTTTGATCGGAAGCAAGAACGGGAGCTCGCTGGCTGTGAAGGTAATTTTCTACCTTTCGCGCGCTTCTTCGGATAAATCCCGCTCGGA
>NW_021424948.1:0-3627 GCF_001605985.2 Dendrobium catenatum
GACTTTGTAGGATATAGGATAGATAGAAAAAGCACCTATAGTACCTACCAATTCATTGGATAATCATTAGTTTCTTGGTCCAGTAGGAAGCAAAACTCTGTAGTACTTTCCACAGCCGAGGCAGAATATATTGTAGTAGGAAGTTGTGTTGCACAAGTACTATGGCTAAAACAACAAATTTTTTATCTTGGCCTACCTGTAGGAACCATTTCAATCATGTGTGACAACACAAGCGCAATTTGCATCTCTAAGAGCCCAATTCAGCACTCTCGAACAAAATACATAGTCATTAGATACCATTTCATTAGAGATCACGTTGTTAAGGGAGATATAGAATTGCATCACATCGCTATAGGAGATCAATTAGCTGACATATTCACAAAACCTCTAGCTTTCGACACCTTTAGCACCTTGAGAACTAGATTAGGTGTAATAGATATAACTGCATAAAAATAAAAAAATAAAAAAACAAAAAACAAAAAAAAGGGCTGCTCCTGATCATCACACACTCACTACACAAAAAGCACTAACTTTGACTCTGTAATCACGTACTGTACGATACACAGATTGTACTGTACGGTATACTATAATCTGCACAGAATACACCAAACGGTAAATTTTGTCTCTGTTGATCGTACTGTACGATAAACATCATACTGTACGATAAACATCGTAATGTACGATAAAGTATTGGTCATCGTACGGTACGATATCTCCTCTTCGTACTGTACGCGCCACGTTAGCGAATGAATTGGGACGAATTTAAGCGTGCTGGTACGTTATTATTGTCGATCGTACTGTACGATATACATACATCGTACTGTACGATCCACCTCAGCAAATGGATGAGAACGAAATAAAGGGGTTTGGTATGATATTAATGTCATTCGTACTGTACGATACACCTGTTCGTACTATATGATACTTTTGGTCAAAAGCCGTACTAACGACCCTCGGGACGTTCGATATTCATCTGATAGTACTGTACGATATTCATCGTACTGTTCGTTTTGACCTCCTTTTCCCAGTACAAACCGTCAGAGCAATTATTACCATATCGTACTGTACGATGTACTATCGTACTGTACGATGTACTATCATACTGTACGATGTACTATCGTACTGTACGATGTGTGGAAAACTCTATAAATTGGTTGGGTAGGCTGACCTCTTCACTTGCACTACACTAATCAATCCACTAGGTTCTTCTCACCTCTTAACTCAGCTTGTACACAATGTCTAGTTCCAGCAAGAGAGGTCATTTGGTTGCGGGAAGTTCTTCTTCCTCTCATCTCCATAGCGCTCGATTCTTGAATGCCGAAAATGAGGATGCATACCACAAGTTCAAAGCCTGTAAAATCACACCATCCAGACTGCTAAATCAGGAAGCTCTGAACTTCGAGGTACTGAACCTCTTTGCTTCCACCACCCTCCAATTTCTTCTCACCCTGGCCTTCCCGTACAACTCTGAACTTTTTCTAGAATTCCTAGCCAATATAACCTATACCATCGACAACCTCACTTTCCACTCTTTCGTTTGTCGTCAAAATGTTGAAATAACCAAAGCTGACATCGCTTAATACATTGGGCTATCTACTGAAGGGCCTATGATTCATTCTTTTCTTACAAACGACTTTGACTGGAGTGATGTTAATAGGGTCCTTAGGAACGCCGCATTCTATCAACACCAACCTCTCATTTCATCACTGAATAGAAATGCGTGTATAATTCAACATGTCCTTCGTAGCTCCATAATACCCAAAGGTGGTGACTGTGTCAACATGACCCCGTCCCTATCTATCACTACCTACCTTATCATGACCAACACAAAATTCGACGAGGCTGATCTGATTATTGACTACATTCGATATATGACCTTCGTTCGTCTCCCTACCACTCGCCGAAAATAAAATATAGCTCTTGGTCACCTTATATGATATATTCTCCAAAATAAATATCAAATGACCAATCTTGGTGAACCCGACAATCTTTCTATTTTTTATATGGATGCCTCTTTCCATATTCTTTTCCATCGGGGACACGAGCCAGAAGAACCTATTTTTGACGAAGAAGAAGGAGAAGATGCCCCGGCTGCAGCTCAATCACGTCCACGACGACATGCACCACCCCGAGTACCTGCACCAGCATAAAATGATTTGGTCGAACGCTTCGACCAACTTCAGACTCGTCTCGATACTAACATTCAAGAACAAAATCAGTAACACGAGACAGATATGCAATGGTTTGGAGAACGCTTTACTACTATTGATCAGCGCTTTGACACTCTCTTTTAGTACTTCCAACCAAACCCACCTCCACCACCTACTGATCAGGATCCTCTACTTTAGATTATCTTTGTATTATAGCTTTTTTTTTTCTTAGTGTTTGCTCCTCTTTTTGGTGCTGTCAAAAGGGGGAGAAGGTTGTTGTAGTTTGTTCTATGGTTAAATGCATTTTTTTTATTTAGTACTGCATTCTCTTTTATTTTGTACTGTTCTTGTTCTCATGTTTAAATTAAAAAAAAAAATGCCTTTAACACTTGCTTACAACAAATATTATTTGACATCATCAAAAAGGGGGAGATTGTTGCAACCCATGACCCCGAGTTTGTGATTTTGAAGATGACAAATAATGTCGTTTGAATTATCTACTCATTGAATATTATTTTATTTGCTATTGTCCATGAGTAATAACATTTCAGGAAGATCACAAGCTACTCAGGATGACAGGAAGACTCAAGAATGGGTAGATTAGGAGTATGAGTCTGCAATGTATTTTGTCGTTTATTTTATTTTAATTTTCTTGAGTCTGGCCACAAAATGCATAAAAGTCTGAGCAATCATGCACACACACAGGGGGAGGGTGTTTTTAAATGAAAACTTTAGAGTTTTTCTTTCTCTGTAGATCGTACTGTACGATGTTATTTCGTACCGTACGATCAGAGATTTGTAGGACGATTATGTGAATAGATCATACCGTACGAATGTAATCGTACTGTACGATATGTTAAAATCCAAAACCCTAGCCGTCATTTTAACTTAAGTAAGTTATTTTACGCCGTTCATACTGTACGAATGCGTTCGAACTATATGATTTATTTTAAATACTTACTTAATTTAACCCGTGATTAGTGCAAGAAATATGGGCTTAATTATAATTTGAACATCGTACTGTACAAACCCATTTGTATAATACGATGAACAGAGACGAATTATAATCGTCCTAGACGATCTCTTGGATTTTTTCTCATCGTACTGTACGATGTCAATCGTACCATATGATGAACAGAAACGATGTTTGATCGTTCCGACTATCGTCCTATACGAACAGAATTGTTGTGGATCGTACCGTATGATTTAATATCGTACTGTACAAAGGTTTTTGAACTGTTCGTACCACTTCGTATCAGGACAAAGTCTGTTTATACATATCGTACCGTACGATTAGAAACCGTACTGTATGTAGTAATGGCTACTTTTGAAATCTCTAGGATTTTGGAGCCCGTTTTTATGTGTAAAACTTGTCATATTTTGAGGGTGTGAATCAGAGAGGAGAACGTGGTTATAGAGGGATTCCGAGGGAGAGAGCTATTGAGAAGTTCTTTAGGGTTTGAGAGAGGAAGGAGAA
>NW_021424949.1:0-522 GCF_001605985.2 Dendrobium catenatum
GAAGAATCTAATGATAAGGGAGACATTCTCAAAAGAGCATTGGCCTGTTCATTTGGTTGCCAAGGTTGTATTTGGGCAATGGAGATCAAAGGGACTGTACTCGATGGCAACGGTGGTTGGAAGGACTGTAGTCGGCAGGTGACAGTGGCTGGAGGGACTATAGTCAGCAAGCGATGGAGGTCGAAGGAACCATAGTTGGAGGGCGACGTGGTTGGAGGGACCATAGCCACCGGGTGGTGGAGGTCAGAGGGACTGTAGCAGGCATGCGATGGTGGTCGGAGGGGCTGTAATCAGCGGGCGACTGAGGTCTCAGGGACTATAATCGGAAGGTGACAGAGGTCGGAGGGACCGTAGTTGATGCGTGATGGTGATCAGAGGGACCGTAGTCCGTGGGCGAAGATGGTCGGAGGAACCATAGTCGGTAGGCGACGGAGGTTGAAGGGACCATAATCGGCCGGTGCCGGAGGTCAAAGGGATCGTAAGTTGGTTATTGATAGTGGTCGGAGGGACCGTAGCGTAGTC
>NW_021424950.1:0-275 GCF_001605985.2 Dendrobium catenatum
GTTTCCAAATGTAGCCATTTACGTTAATCAAAAAGTAGTTTAAATTATGATTTTGAAACAGAGCTCTGATACCACTTATTGAGTCTAGTGAATAAGTTGTTAAACCTAAGTTAATGTCCCAAGGCTATCAAGAGGGGGGGGAGAGGGGGGGGGGGGGGTGAATTTGTAGTTTAAAAATTATCCCTCGTTTTTATCTTTTGAACCGAAAGTAAACTTTAATGAAATTTTTTATAAAAAGTTTTTTTTAACCACAACTTTTCAAACAAAAAAAATGC
>NW_021424951.1:0-246 GCF_001605985.2 Dendrobium catenatum
TCAGGCCAGTAGAGGAGCGGAACATTAGCCGTATTCAACAGGGCCCGAGTAGTTTCAACGATATGTCGGTGTTTTCGTTCGGCGACGCCATTTTGTTCAGGCGTATACGGGCAAGAAGTTTGATGCGATATTCCGTGTTGATTGAGAAGTTGCAAGAAAGCCGAGCTAGAGTATTCGCCACCGCCATCGGTGCGTATACATTTGATTCTTTGAGAGGTAGCGTTTTCAATGTGTCTAATAAAATCA
>NW_021424952.1:0-713 GCF_001605985.2 Dendrobium catenatum
AATAAACATCTAAATCTCAATGGTTATCCCATCTGGAGCTAAAGCTCTAACAGTAAGCATTTTCTTCATGGATAACTCCACCATGCTTTTTCAAGTCAATCTAAAGCCTCGTTTGGGACGGCTTTTTTACTGTTTCTTAAAACAACTTTAAGAAGCAACAAAAAAGCCGTCCCAAATGAAACCTGAGACTTTGTTTGGGACGGTTTTCTTGCTGCTTCTTAAAATAAATTTTTAGTATAAATTTTTTTATTGTACTTAAAAGCTGCTTTAAAAAGCAGTAAAAAAACCGACCCAAATGAAACCTAAATAGATTTCATTGTTTTTTTTCCCATTATGCTCTTTCCCACATAATTTCTGCAAAAATCTTTTCCATTTCATAATTAAGATGAAAAATATTCTTCAATCAACTAGTGTACACAGCATTGGTTAATGGTTAAAACTACACATGAAATATTGTTAGCACAAGCCAGTAGAAGTCATAATACTTAACTTGACAAAATCAAGAGCACACGCAAAGGAAAACAGTGCCAAACCTGTCTGATGGCGAATTTCTGATTCTGTAGATAAGGGCAGAAAGCACTTCAGCCTACATTATTGTGCACAAGATGATAAGCGAGAGAAGTTTCAAACAAATACTAGAATAAATTCATTTAAGAGAACTGGTGGATTAAAATACCAGTCCACAAATTTTGTCCCTTCTTGAGCATACACAT
>NW_021424953.1:0-359 GCF_001605985.2 Dendrobium catenatum
AATTGTTTGAGTATTTTTTTATATTAATTAATTAATTAATTAAATTAATTAAATGTTAATTTTCAATTAAAATAAAATTATTCTTAAATTTGATGTCAAATTAAAGTGGATTTAATTTTCTATCAAATTAAAGTGGATTTAATTTTCTCTAATTAAGGGGTTAATTATGACCAATTAGAGTATTATATGTGATTTTTAGATATAATCTTTATTTATTAAAATTTTAACAAGTCTAGGGGATTAATTAAGGATTTAAACATAAGTAAATCAATTAAGGGGCCTTATAACTTCAAAACAAGTGGGAAAATTTTCTATGGGTAGGCAATGTCACTATGTTTATTTGTTCAAAATTTAAATTC
>NW_021424954.1:0-239 GCF_001605985.2 Dendrobium catenatum
CAACCCGTTTGTGAAACGGGTCGGGTCCAGGTTTAGATTTCTAACTCATTTGAAAAATGGGTCGGGTTCAGGTTGACCCGACAACCCGCGGGTCGACACCCGGATCCAACGTGACCCCCAGTTTCCGACCCTATCTCGACTGGAGCTTCGTCGTCTCAGGTTAACAAGTCAAGCTCTGCCTCCTCAACCGGCGATGACCCACCCACCTCCGGTGGTTCGCCCTACGGCAGGACCCACCT
>NW_021424955.1:0-265 GCF_001605985.2 Dendrobium catenatum
CACTCGGCGTAGCTCTACATCCGGACGCCAATAAAATGTCACCATGTGCTCTTACTCTTTACCGCGTGGCCCGACGACCCGACCCGGATCGGAACTCAATGTTGCTATGTATTAGCTGATTTGTACAGATCAGGATATTGCTAGGTTTTGCTCGGTATCGAGAAATACCATTTTGTCAAGACCAATACCTAGCAATACCCCGGTTTTGCTAGGTATTGCTCGGTATTAGTCTTGACATAGCGGTATTTCTCGTTATTGTCAAGCA
>NW_021424956.1:0-413 GCF_001605985.2 Dendrobium catenatum
TAATCGGTAGCGTAGGTCAGAAAGACCATAGTCAATAGGATATAGGGATCCAAAATACCATAGTTGATAGGAGACCAGGGTCAAAAAGCCATTATCTGGTAAGGAGGTTGAAAGGACCATAGTAAGTGATGGTGGTCCAAAAGATCATAGTTGGAAGGAGATTGGGGCCAGAAAGACTGTAGTAGTAGGGTAATACTCCAGTAGAATTCCAAGCATCAAATGGTGGTTCAATAGAAGACCAGGCCTCAGGTGGTTGCACGGTAGAATTTTGGGCCTCATTTTAAGGTCTAGCAGAACTTCAGGCGTCAAGTGGTGGCCGGTAGAGCTCCAGGCATCATGTGGTGGTCCGATAGAAATTCGGACCTCAGGTGGTGGTCTGGCAGAACTCCGGGCCTCAATTTATGGTTCGGTAG
>NW_021424957.1:0-253 GCF_001605985.2 Dendrobium catenatum
CTTTCATAAATGACCAAACTATATAATTTTAATGCGATTAGGTGGTTAGCTTGCTCACCAAATCAGGCTGGGTGTAAGTCCAGGTTTTACACTGCACTAGCTAGGTCATGGGTTTTAGTGTGTGTAGAACACGAAACCCAACATAGATTTAGGATTTAAGGCTATTACATTCGGTCTCGTACTATGCTTAAATAGTAGGTAAGTTCCCTATTCTTCAGGAACTATAAATCCTACTTATCCGCATCACAGGATG
>NW_021424958.1:0-266 GCF_001605985.2 Dendrobium catenatum
AGGTGTCCAAGGCTGCAAAAGGCTTTTTTGCTATGAATGTGGACATGGAACAGGCGTACGACAAGATGAGTTGGCAGACCCTGGAGTTGGTTATGGAGAGGATGGGCATTCCCGCCAGGTTTGGGACCTGGGTTCTCAGCTGTGTCAAAAATCCTAAGTTCTCCATTTTGGTTAATGGCCAGCTTTCAAACTGGATTACGGCGGAGTGTGGATTCCGCCAAGGGTGTCCGCTGTAACCTTACCTGTTTATCCTCTGTTCGGAATTG
>NW_021424959.1:0-290 GCF_001605985.2 Dendrobium catenatum
GTTGTGCTTTAACTGCTCTTTTGTTGCGTTTTTTTACTGCACTATACTTGCGCTTTGACTACACTTTTGTTGCGGTTGGCTTAAAGTTCCGCTGACACATTAAATATATAAAGTGAAAAAATTTCGAGGACAAACTTATAAGTAACTGTCAGGGTACGACCTACCCGGTCAGGTCGAGGGGTCAAGGAGCAGCGCCCCTGGAACAAATTTTGGTTGTAAGGATATTTTTGGAATTAAAATTAATAAATAAAATGATAATTCTCTTTACTATTTTTCTTTGTATTTGTTTC
>NW_021424960.1:0-1379 GCF_001605985.2 Dendrobium catenatum
CATCCTAAATCAATTGGTGAAGTGAAAGAGTTAAGCCTGATTTTTGGATTTTTCATATCAATTTTGTGAACCTACACATTTGAGTGAAACTCAATGTGTTGAGTCTTAAAATTTTAAGAAAATCCATTTACTCTCAACTTATAGTCCGAACTTAACTTCTACCTTGAATTCAAAATTGATCTCAACTCCATATTAAACTTTCAATTTGATCTCAAAATTAAAATCCGGGTTCTGACATTTATCCCTCAAGCTAATTGGTGGGATCAAAGAGTTGAGCCAAATTCATGTGATTTTCTTTTTAATTTTTGTGAACTTGCATATTTGAACATGATTCAATATGTTGAGTTTCAAAATGTAAAGAAGATCCATTCAATTTCAACCTTAAGTGCAAAATCAATTTCAATCTCAAATTCAATCTCAATCTTAAATAAAATGCAATTTTAACCTTGAATTCAAATCCAAATTTTAACCTCGAGATTAAAATTTAAATTTAATATCAAGACAAATTCAATCTCAACTTTAAACTCAAGTTTGATTTCAACTTTAAATTCAACCTTAAATTTTGATTTCAAATTCAATTTCAAATTTTGACATTTTACCTCAAGTCAATTGGTGCAGCGAAAGAGTCAAGTTCCACTTATGAATTTTATGAACCACCGAGTTCAGTGAAAACTAAACATGATTGAGTTATAAAATTTTGATTAAAATCAATCAAACAAATTCAATTTCAAATCACTACTTCAAATCACCTTGATTTAATTCCAGGAAATTGAACACTCAAATGGCTGGGAAACTCGTCTTCTGACTGAATAGAGATGTGCCTGTAGAAAAAATTCTTAACGGCAATTCAATTCATTATGAAATGGAATTTCAAGACCTCAAGATTTCAGTTAATGGAGAAAGAATCTTAGATCTGTCCGCTTGTACTCAAGGGAATTTCCCCTTAGTAGAAGTTACTTTAGGGTCAGGAGCTGACTCCCCCATCTCTAAGATGGAAGTCGTTGTTTCCACTGTATCCACTGTATCCTCTGCTCATGAGGATAAAAACTAGAAATAAATAATGACAAAAGAGCTACTATCTCAATCTGAGATCGGGTTAAGTTCTAGCACCCCTGTCATCGGTAAGAATAAGATGAATAATTATCTTCGAAGAGCCAGAAAAAGGAATCTTAAGGCTAGAAAGACCGCTGAATCTGAAGCCTTAGAGAGGACAGACTTCAAGGCAAATCAAGAACCCGTCGCTCCTCCTACGTATCCTCTCCTTGCACAATGGAGGGAGGTTATAAAGACGAGAGTGCGATCTTCAATACACCTGCTTGACTACTACACAGAAAGACTCAAGCTGTTGCAAATCTATTTTCATGACTTATGTTTTGATG
>NW_021424961.1:0-244 GCF_001605985.2 Dendrobium catenatum
ACCGAGCAGTAACCTACCAGTACCGAGCATGTACCTAGCAGTACCGAGCATGTACTAAGCAGTACCGAGCATTTACTGAGCGGTACCAAACATGTACCTAGCGATACCGAGCGGTACCGAGCATGTACATTAGGTTTTTCAACAATAAAGAGAAGAAATGGCGAAATCCACTTACAGGTCTTGGCTCTCTTGCGCGCAGAAGGTGCTCTGTTTGGCCTTGATTGTGAACTTTGCTCGGATGACA
>NW_021424962.1:0-245 GCF_001605985.2 Dendrobium catenatum
CAAAAACCAAGGTTTTAAATTTTTATTTTATATTTTAATTCAAACACAAAAAAAATATTAATTTCATTACTTAGTTCGGTAATTATTATTTTTATTTACAATTAAATTATTATTATTATTATTAAATAAATCAAAAAGTATTTTGAAGATAAGAAAAAAAAAGACTTATTTATTTGATATTAATGTTACAACCTTGAACTGCTCGAAATCTAATTATACCATAACTCGAATGAAACGGTTAAAAT
>NW_021424963.1:0-214 GCF_001605985.2 Dendrobium catenatum
GGTTTTGAAAATATAAGAAAGAAAGCATATTTTTTTTGAAAATAATTTAAAAAAAAGTGGCCAAGGATGCAAAACCAAAAGATGCGCAATGACACCAAATTAAAAAAAATATAAATATACAAAGTGTATTAAAATCAAAAGATGCTCAAAGAGCCATTCAATTTATAAAGGGCATAGAATGAGCCCACAAAAAGAAAATATGCTTATTTTTTTC
>NW_021424964.1:0-347 GCF_001605985.2 Dendrobium catenatum
TATTCTAGAAAATATTAATGACGACCAATGAATTATTTGTTTTCTTTCTAAATCTAGAAATTACATGAGAATTTTATAGTTTAGCATAAGTAACAAATCAACATAGAGATTAAAATGAATTATATTATAAACATAATTCTATTTTTATTAAAATTCTTGAAGCTTGAGTTATTGAATTAAATATTTATGTTATGTAAAATTAAATTACAAGACAATTTGAATAAGCATAAGCATTTTTTCTAACTAGACATATTACCTATTATCAACTTATAATATTTATGTTATACTAAAATTTTATTTAGGATAATTTTCTTATTATTTTTTAAAGTAATTTTTTAATACTAAAA
>NW_021424965.1:0-340 GCF_001605985.2 Dendrobium catenatum
GGTTCCTGCTGACCATTGTCGGGTTTCCTACCGACCACCGCCGGTTTTCCTGTCGACCATCGCCGGGGTTCCTGCCGACCACCGCAGGTTTTACTGTCGACTGCCACCGAGGTTCCTGCGGACCACTGTCAAAGTTCCTGCCGACCATCGCCGATTTTTCTGCCAATCACCGCCTGAGTTCTCTTCTAACCGACGCTGAAGCTTATCCCAACCACTGTCTTATTTTGGTCGTTTCATCAATCATCGCTCGATTTTTGTCTGTTACTAACTTGTTGTAATTCTGACATCTTCAAGTAAAGGGGTGAATCAAATGTTGTAACCAATCCAGATATAGTGGAAA
>NW_021424966.1:0-1409 GCF_001605985.2 Dendrobium catenatum
GTTTTTTATTAAAACCAAGAGGTAACTTTCTCATTTTTAGAATATTTGTTTTTCACTAGATCAGGGAACATTTTTCTCTTTCGGTTGTTTTGTTTTTTATTTGTGCCTCCTCTCTTTTTGATAATGTCAAAGGGGAAGAACGTATTGTTGAATTTTTGTACTATTGTAGTATTTGTACCTTTTGTTCAAAATTTTAAAAAACAACAAAAATAGTTTTATCTCCCCTATTTTTAAAGTGTTATTTTAGTGAGGGGGAGATTAGGAGAAAATATCCCTTTTTTAAAATTCAAATTAAAATGTTTTCCGTCATAAAAAAGGGGGAGATTGTTGCGGATCTGTTTTCATGATTTATGATTTTGATGATAGCAAACACTTCTATTTCTCTACGACGGCCTTATTTACTAACATTTTAGGTCCACACGATCATACTGCAATTTGGAACCAGCTCAAGATTGGGTAGACTAGGTATGAGTCAATTTGTACACTTTTTCCTTTTTTGAGTCTATTGTATTTGGTGTGGCTCCTGATGCTTTGTAACTTGAAAGATTTTTTGACTTTTCCCTAGAGTTTATTATTTTTGGTAACATCGTCCGGGATGATATTTATATCATCCTGAACGATCTGTTCAAAAGCAAAATCCCTAATTAGGGCATCCTCATTAAAGCAGCCATCATTATACAAAAAATATCATCCTGGACGATTTTGTATCGGCCAGGACGATAGGCTCAAAATAGAAAGAATCTGCTGCCATATCTATTTAGGAATTATTTATTTTTGGACATCGTCTAGAGGATCGTCCAGGACTTTTAAATATCATCCAGAATGATCCAGGAAATTTTTTTCAAAATTTCTTATGAATTTAAGAAAATCAATTATAACTTGATTACATGATCAAATCATCCTTGACGATCGCAAAATCATCCAGGCCGATACGCTGGACAACTGGACATCAGACAGCTATTTTTAGGGCAATGTTCAGGATGATATTCCATAATTTATACTGATTGTCCAGGATGATATATTATCATCCTGGATAATAAGAACAAATTTCTTTTAATCGTCTCAAATCATTTCGTCTGATTGGGCTTACATTGCACTGATCAGATAGGATGATATTAGTATCGTCCTAGATGATAAGGTCTTGAACTTGCATTAATGAGCTTGTTTTGAGATCTTTTATTTAAGCTATAACATGACACTTTGTAAGTGCCTTTGGCAGCCATTGTAGCTTCATTCTTTTGGGGGAACTTGAAGAGAGAGCTTCATCAACAGACTCCTTGTTTCCATAAACAGAAAGCAGAATGTTCTTCAGGTTTTCCCTATCATAGCTCAAAACCATAAGGCTGTTTGATTTTGTAAAATACTGAATAGGGTGTTAATGACAGAGTACCTTTTTTTAACATTTTCAA
>NW_021424967.1:0-339 GCF_001605985.2 Dendrobium catenatum
AGGGGCCAGAATCCGTTGAGATTCTGTCAGTGTCAGGAATCCGTTCTGTCTTTTGATTTGTTCTGAAATGATATGATTTTTCGATTTCCATATGATATAATTTGATTTGATTTGTATGATTATGATTCTGATCCGATTCTGACACGCTTCTGTTATGTTTTGATCTGTTCTGATACGATCTGATGCTAATTTTTTTCCGTACGATTCTGTCTGTTCTGATGTGATGTATTTCTGTTCTGTTCTGATTTGATCTGATCCGTACGATTCTGATTCTGTTCTGATTTGATATACGATTATGTTCCAATTTCTGTTTGGATTTCTGTCTGATGTGTTTGATGT
>NW_021424968.1:0-269 GCF_001605985.2 Dendrobium catenatum
TTCAATTTTTAACATGAAAACTTTAACTACTACGAAGACAAATAATTGAACTCAAATGTGCAACAATGAAATACTTTTTTGTTTCACAATTTTCACCAAACAAATATTATGAAAATAAAGTGCAAGAAAAAAAAAAGCCACGAGGAAAAAGCACACCGGAATTTTTTAGTAGTTTGGTCAAACCATGACCTACATCTACTCCCCGGAGTCCTCCACTCCGGGAATTTCACTACAAAATATAGCTCTCCTTTCCCCCCCCTTGGCAAGGA
>NW_021424969.1:0-221 GCF_001605985.2 Dendrobium catenatum
CTATTGTTGAAATGGCTCGCACGTTGCTTCACAAAGCCTCTATGCCGCTAACATATTGGCCCGATGCCATGTTAACTGCAGTTCATCTCATTAACAGATTGCCGAGTTTTACCACGAATAGTATTTCACCTCATGAATTATTGTACAAGGTTAAACCTGATTACAAAATGCTTAAAATATTCGGCTGCGCGTGTTTTCCCTTAACTTCCCCTCCTTACCGT
>NW_021424970.1:0-269 GCF_001605985.2 Dendrobium catenatum
AAAAGTTGTATAAAATAATTTTTAAATAAAAATATTTATATGTTGGATATTGATAATATATATGAAAACTTCACTTTTAAATGTTTGAAAATTCTCTAGATGAATCTTAGCCTTCATTTGGGTCAATTTTTTTACAGCTTTCTAAAGCAGATTTCTAATAAATTTTTTTTTTACTTGAAAGCTACTTTAGAAAGCAATAAAAAATTATCCCAAAAGAAACCTTAGATATCTTATAAATACACCCATTCTTGGTCTTTGATACCTTGAGC
>NW_021424971.1:0-997 GCF_001605985.2 Dendrobium catenatum
TCTTAATTATTGTTCGTTGTGGATTCCTCTATTTAAGCAAAAAAAATTATCTTACTTAATACAAACTCCTGGGTTATGCCATAATTAATTTAATTCAGGATGTCCCAGCTATCGAGGTTTACTACCTTCCAAGGCGTGGCAACAATACAGAAAATTGAACAGTAACCTTCAAGGTAAATTCCATTTTGAAAACTATTGAAACATTAATATATCCAAATACAAAGCGGACCTTTGATTCTTAATCAGTTCAGCATCAAATTTGATAAAAAAAAATCATCATTAGGACAACATTAATTATCTTAGATGAAGCTTTTAAAGGGTCTGTTTGGGAGCAGGATTTAGGCCGGATTTAGACAAGATTTGAGCTAAATCCTACCAAACACCAAAAAACGCAAAGTTATATCTCACGGTAAGTCTAGATCTACTTCACGACATTTTCAGCACTTTTTCCCTAAATCCCGGATTTCACAAATCCGACATTTTGGCGGATTTAGCCGGAGAAACAAGCAAAGAGGAAGAAATATCATTACCTTCGCAGTGGGCTCCCGTTGCGACTTCCTATCCGACAGCAACAACGTAATCATCAGAGGCAGAGAAGCTTCACGCGAAGCCGAAAAGCAACGTCGTTGGAGGTGGAGAAGCTCAAAGCAACACTTTTAGAAATACACTTCACACGAATCAGAATATCAACAACGCCGTCGGAGGTAGAGAAGCTCAAAGAGACACTTTCAGAACACCACTTCACACGACAACAACGAAAAAATGGAGAAGCGAAAAAGTGGCCGAAGAATATTAAAATAATTAATCATTTAGTTTGAATTTTATATTTTTTGGAACGGGGTATCTACCTGGTGTCGGCGAGCCTAGCATCAACCCCCGCCGCTTGAGAGAGGAACCAAGCATGGGTTGTGAACAGCGTAGGTTGGGGTTACCAACCGCGCTTCTCCACCAATCAAGCTAAATTCAATAGGTATATTTTGAAATATAAATAAATAAT
>NW_021424972.1:0-309 GCF_001605985.2 Dendrobium catenatum
ACCTCCCTATCTCTAGGGAGATGCAACCCAACAATCAGGAGCAAGATTCACCTGGAAGATGCAATCCTACGATCAAACAGGAAGACTCACTAGGAAGATGCAATCCTACGATCAAATAGAAAGACTCGCTAGGAAAATGTAATCCTACGATCAACTAAGGAGATTCGCTAGGAAAACGCAATCCTACGATCAAATAGAAAGACTCACTAGGAAAATGCAATCCTACGAAGCTAAAGAGAATCCAGAAGCATACAATCATACGACAAGCATATAACAGGTGTCCCACCAGTTATGAACATACAATCATAC
>NW_021424973.1:0-216 GCF_001605985.2 Dendrobium catenatum
GGGAAATTTTTTTGTCAAACCACCTTGTGCTTGAACATAAGTGACATCTCCTCCATATATATTAATGATTTGAATATAAATATTTTTAATTGCTTTCTTTTCTAGAACTTGTTGAATTTTATTCACTATAAATTAGATTGTTAAACCTAAGCTTTTGTCCCAGTGGCTAACCAAGAGGGGGGGGGGGGAATTGTTAATTTAAAAATTAATCCCTCT
>NW_021424974.1:0-216 GCF_001605985.2 Dendrobium catenatum
TTGACATTTTACCTAGAATTATTTCTGTCAATCAAACGGGTTTTGTTAAAAATAGAAGTATTTTTGATAATATCCTTCTTGTTCAAGAGATGATTCATGATATTAATTATAAGGGTAAAGGGGGCAACATTGTCTATAAGCTTGATATTTCTAAAGCTTATGATAATTTGAATTGGAATTTTCTATACAAGATTTTATCGTTATTTGGTTTTTCTC
>NW_021424975.1:0-324 GCF_001605985.2 Dendrobium catenatum
ACCCTTGAGTGTGGATATTCTTATCCCACTTGAATCCTAAAAGAAGAAGGCATTCTCATAGGGGAGTCTTCTTCCATTTGGGAAATCGAGTGGGATGGCTTTAGATATCCAAAGAGAAAAGACAATCATCCTACCATGGGAGAATTGTCTCTTCGTTTGGATATTCAAGCCATGACGGATCCAAGGAGTCTAAGGAGGAAAGATTCAAGGAGTCCAAGGAGGAGATTGCCAAGGAGTCCAAGGAGGAGAGTGTCAAGGAGTCCAAGGAGGAGTGATCCAAAGAAGGCTGAAGACCAATATCCCACTCAAAGTCATTTGCGTCTG
>NW_021424976.1:0-261 GCF_001605985.2 Dendrobium catenatum
CCAAATATTTTCAAATGTTATCCAAATTAAAAAAAAATCAAAAAAAATCTCAAAATCCAAAAATCCCAAAAATATTTAAAACTGAAATAAAACCACTCAACGCTTAAAGCAAAATTCATCCACCCTCTGCAACAGTTTGCCGAGGTGGACAAATTAAATTTTACCTCAGCTCACAATTAAAGAGCCAATTGCCTAGTCGAAAATATTACTATGATCCATTCTCAAAAAAGTCTTCTGCCAGTAAGGACGTGGTACGTGTCC
>NW_021424977.1:0-231 GCF_001605985.2 Dendrobium catenatum
ACTAGTATAATAATGCATAAATTAATCTTCTAATTTAGCTTATTAAATAACTAATAGTACAGTTAGTAATTAAAAATTAATATAATGAAGTGAAGATTATATTTGCCATGAGATTTAACTTGATGTCTTTTGGCGTTTGGCAGACAAATCCTGCAACTAAATGAATCAGTTAATGTAATAGTTTAATTTCTATAAAGTAAGATAATAACTAACTTATTGGTCAAAAGCTTC
>NW_021424978.1:0-1190 GCF_001605985.2 Dendrobium catenatum
ACAAGTGGAAATCAAAGGAGTGAAACTTCCTATGATAAGTATGATCATGAGTTGTTTTATATCATAGGGCCATGTAAAATAAACTTATATAGCATCCAAAAATATAAGAAAAAAATTAACATAAAAAAATATAAGAAAAAATTAAATTAAATAAAAGATATAAAATGATAAAACACGATTCTATAAATTTTCCCATATTGGAAGAATCTTATCTCCTGATGAGAATACTTCAGTCATTCGTTGGTAGATATCAGGATGACGAAGCTATAACTCCTCATTTTCAACTGTCAGTCAGGGGATGCCCATTCCATCTAATAAAGAGTCGTCAGTGCACTCCATGTCTTGTTTGAGTAGTACGGATATCCAAAACATCATTAGGAATAATAAGGGGCAAAGTCCCATACAAATCTATGCTTTTAGCAACACCTTTTAATATATTCTCAATAATGGAAGTATTTTTCTCAAAATATGGCCTTACATGATATGTGATTGAACCAACCATGGTTTAAAATTGCACAATAAGAGGCGTAACTCAATTTCGCCCCTTTAAGCCTTAAAGCCCACGCAATGAGTTCAGGATTTGAGGCGTACGCCTCAAGGTTTAGAGTTGTCCGCCTCTAAAAATCAAAAAAAGCTAACATAATATATATATTTGTTCGGTTCAGAACCCCAAACCTCGCGCGGTCTTCTGTCATTTCCCAAAAATAGGTTTTCTCCCATCTTCTTTGAGCGACCTTTTTCCCTCTTCGTTCATCGTCAGCTTCCTTCCACAGTGAGTTGTTCTTCTCCTATTGCTTGGAGTTATCTTCTAACGTGAGTTGGGTTGGAGTCTCCTTTGACCAACCGCTGAAAGCTCTTATTCTTCGTGGAAATACAAGATCCGTCTGTTCTGCAATAAGGACCTCCATATTCTATTAAGTAAGATTCCACAATCGATCTGTCTACCATCGTCACTGCATTTTAGCTGCGCTTTTACTGTGCTTTTGCTGTGTTTTTACTACGCTTTTGCTCTCCCAATAAAATTTTGTCGAATCCCGCCAGGGGGCAGCACTAGACCTTGTATGCCATTACAAGCATTAGACGTTTGGTTCAAGTTTTAAGGATGGTGGATACTGAAAAGAAGGCTGCAATGAGTTTCAACTACAATGCCATAGATGAAACCAAAGAAATGATTGCCTCCAACTTAGGAG
>NW_021424979.1:0-505 GCF_001605985.2 Dendrobium catenatum
CATGTTCTTTAATCACGAATGAAAATTTTTGATCCCCTTAGGTTTCAATATCGCATGAAGCTCAAAATAAAGAAACCTTGAGGGTTGTTTATCTTCTTCTACTTGTGGTGCTACAATTTAAAGTGAAATAACATTAATATCACATTATGTCAGATCATGACATTGTAGCCTGAACATGACAATGGTAATGTATTTAATTAGAAGCATTTAGCTGAATGTCTGTTGTAATTAAAAAAGTCTATTGATCAAAGAAATAGATGAAAATACTTAAGCCATGCTGAATTAATGCTGAATGGTGAAGCACAACCCGTTTATAAGTTGATCATTGATTTATCGTAGATCCATGTGTTAATGAGATGTGCATAACCATCTTAACGATTTGGGTCAAATTTGCGAAGTTGAATAAGACATTTCATTATTAGTGCCATTCAGTTTGTTGAGGTTATAAATCATGTATGGAAAAAAAAAAAAAAACAATTGATTTAGTAGATTATGTGGTTAGAAA
>NW_021424980.1:0-326 GCF_001605985.2 Dendrobium catenatum
GACATTGGAAGAAGGAATGGATGAGGGAAGTCTCTTTCCTGCATTTGGAGACATTAGAAGAATTTAAAATAACAAATATTTTTTTAATATAAAAAAAAAAACCTTATGTCTTTTGCGAGGAATTTCTTCTGGAGAATTTGTCCCATAGAAAAAAAAAAAGTTGCTAAGGAGTCAGTCGACATCACGTGCTCTTATCATTTTGTATATACTGACTAAGATTTTATTTGTGATAGTTTTTTTTATTATTTTTGAAGCAACTTTTTAGTTAAAATTTTTTGATACTGAAAAGATACTTTAAAAGCAATGAAAAAACTGTCTCAGATAAT
>NW_021424981.1:0-271 GCF_001605985.2 Dendrobium catenatum
CCAATTTTAATATGCCCCATTAACCAATATAAAAAAAGAAGGGAACTCCACACATTCCATAATCAAATTAGAAAACTTAACTGGAAAACCAAAATAATGAATAATGTTTTTCAAAGTTGCCCACCCCTACTGTCATAGGCCTGCTCCATATCAATCTTAAAAGAAACCAATCAGCTTTTTTATTTAAAAAATCAAATTTTTGGAAGATCTCTTGAGCCAATAACACATGATCCGACATAGAATGACAATTAAAAAAGCTTCTTGTTATAGT
>NW_021424982.1:0-995 GCF_001605985.2 Dendrobium catenatum
TGTTGGCCACACTCCCCCAAGGAAGAAATGGGTCGAGGGACTAATGGAAGGAAGGTAGTTAAGACTACCGATGAAACAAAATTTAATTCTTATTAAAGATGGAGAGAGAGATTTGTCCCACCTGGCGTGCCATTTTTTGTTGGTGGAATTTTGAAAACAGGTTTTGAAAATATTAGTTTCTTTTGGGAATTTTAAAATTGAGATTGAATTCTAATTCTAGAAGTCGAATCAACTCGCTCGAAAAAGTATATCACCCCGAAAGGCGAAAATAACATTTCATAACGGTGTTCAAACTTAGAATTATGTAATTCGTTTTGAATATCATAGTTAGACTCTAAAGAGAACTTCATACTGCCCCGAGGGGACGAGGTAGAGTTCAACTAAATAATCTAGTTATGATATTCAAGGAGTATGATTACCGAATTCATATCCAAAGCCTTATCAAAGAAGGATGTATCTCCCCAAAGGGAGATGACACCTTTCAATGATAATTCTTCTAATATGATAACGACAATCATCTTTGACTTTTCCCAAAGAAATCTAAAAGGGTTTTAAAAAGATTAATTTTGAAATCAGGTGTGTGGGGTTCCAAATCTCCTACGAGAGCAAGCCCTCGTAGTTAATTACATCGTAGGGAGACGGAGTCCCCTACGAAAACTCTAGATTAAAATAAGAATGAAATTTTGTTAGATTTTCTAGGAGTGATATAAAAAAAAATTGAATAAAATCTTTTAGAAAATCAAAGGGGAGTGGATCAAAATTGAACAGTTATTAACAGAATCAAAGGAAGAGATGTAGGAGACACTTTGAGATTCCAGAACCATCCGGAAGTGTCCCAACTTAATCTAAGTGTTGGGCTTTACATTTTAGATTGAAATGATATTTAATTAGAATTGAGTATTTTATTAGAAATTTGGGATAATATTCCCGAAATTGGGGTCTTATAATCAAAGATCTGGCCCGGATCCTAAATCTAATTTGGATGCTGGACCACA
>NW_021424983.1:0-391 GCF_001605985.2 Dendrobium catenatum
TCTAGTGCTCCATTGGATAAGGACCCAAGTGGTAAGTATCTTGATCAGAAGAAGTATAGAGGCATGATTGAATCTTTACTTTACTTGACTGCGAGCCGACCTGATATCATGTTTAGTGTTTGCCTTTGTGCTAGATTTCAAGCTAATCCTAAGGAGTCTCACCTGACTACTGTTAAGAGAATTTTTAGATACCTTTTGGGGACACAAAGCTTAGGGATTTGGTACCCTAGACATAGCACTTCTTTTTAGATTATTGGTTTTTTCTGACTTTGATTTTGCAGGATGCAAGGTGGATAAAAAAAGCACTTCTAGAACTTGTCAATTCATTGGACAATCTTTGGTCTCTTGGTCTAGCAGGAAGCAAAACTCTGTTGCACTTTCCACTGCTGAA
>NW_021424984.1:0-352 GCF_001605985.2 Dendrobium catenatum
CGACTCAAAAAAGACTCAAAAGACTCCACCTAAAAAAAGACTTAGACTCAACTTAAGACTCTTGACAACAAGACTTTGACTTGAAAACAAAATAAAGACTTGACAAAACAAGACTTGACAAATTACAAACCTAAACCTAGGACTTTTTAAACTTGCTCTGATACCAAATTGATGCAATCAATTATTTGGGAGAGGGACCCAAATTTTTTATCACAAAAAACAATTGATGCAATCAAAAATTTGGGGAGGGACCCAAATTTTTGATCACAAAAAACAAACTCTTTCTAAGAACAAAATAAAGACATAAAAATACCTAAAAGATACTTTTTATATTATATAAAGAAACTTACAA
>NW_021424985.1:0-239 GCF_001605985.2 Dendrobium catenatum
GATTATCTGATCAATTAAGGCATAATTTGTGAATATCGTCTAGGCCGATTACCAAAAAATACATAATATCTTGATTGTTTATGGTGGCAATTTCTTTCTATTTTGAGCTTATCGTCCTGGCTGATACACGTATCGTCCAGGACAATCTGCTAATGACGGCTGCCTTAATTAAGAATCCTTGTTTAGATTTTTTTTTAATCCCGATCGTCCAGGACGATGTAAATATTGTCCTAGCCGAT
>NW_021424986.1:0-661 GCF_001605985.2 Dendrobium catenatum
CTTTGATGCTTCAGCTCTTTTAATCCTTCGCCTCATATGGCGGATCATGTTGCGACGTTGGGATTTAGTGATCTCGGGGATAACAGAGGATGATCCCAATTCAAAGTTCCCAAAGATCGGGGATTCAACAACAACAGGAGACTTTCTCTTAGCCACGGCAGCTGATCGGGGATAAGTCAAACGAGTAAACACCGAGGGTTTAGTAGCTGCGGGAGCAGCTACAGACCCACCCTCGACATTTATCTGGATAGGAGTTGATCGAACTGATTCTACTATCGGAGTCACCATCTCAGTCTGTGGTGCTCCAAAAGTGACTTGCAGATTATTGAATCCGGACCCATACTTGATCTGATTTCCCTCAGCGGATTGGGCAGCAGTGATGTTGAAGTTGAAGACTAATTTTCCAGACATATTCTGTAATTCAAAGGTGATTCCAATCAAAAACTGATCCGTTTGAGTCTATGTAAAGAATCTGACTGCCGATAGTTGCACTGATTTGAATGTAATGGAGTTTATTATAAGGATTAAATAGATCGAAGATTTGAGAAGAAATGATTCAATTAAGGACCCACACCAGAGGGATACAGTCACAAAGTGCAGATTTGGTAATATTTTTGATTAACTATTTGAAAGGAAATGAGCATTAGATTAAGAAGACATT
>NW_021424987.1:0-522 GCF_001605985.2 Dendrobium catenatum
AAATAAATAATTTAAAAAATATCTTAAATCATTTTAGATAAATTATTATCATTAATACATATGCTATAAAATTAACAGCAATAGATTGTGTTTTATAGCTTAGCTTACAAAAATCAAACAAGTACAAATAAAAATTGTGAGAGACTAGAACTTATTGGTGAAAAATGGATAAAATTATAAGGTCTAACGCAATTGTAACAATCTACTATATAATGGGAGAAACAAAAACCGTCAATTCCTCATAATTGAAAATATGATGATACACAGTTGTGAATAATTATCAGTTTCTCATTATAGGGATTATTAAAATCGATATTCAAAGACTGTAAAATCTTCAAATATTTACGACTTATGCCACTGGACCTGCCATTCAGTAGATTTTGACCATAGAGCTTTCTCCAAAGCCTCTAATCATTTTCAGACCCTTGATCCTGACCCATTGAACATTAAACTGTACTTTGGTAAACTCATCTTGACCCCTAGTCGACCAGGGGTCAAAATGACCAAATTACCCTTTAAGGG
>NW_021424988.1:0-253 GCF_001605985.2 Dendrobium catenatum
CCAACTCGAGATTATCTAAGCCGCCATCAAAATTATCTAGAATTAAATCAGAATTATCCAAAACTAAATCAGAACTATCCAAAATTAAATAAGAATTATCAGAATTATCCGGAGTCATCTCAGTAGAGGTTACAACTAAATCAGGATCTTCCAAATTTAAATTCAAAGTGTTCGAAGTCCGATTGGCTCCTTTCGATATCACATTACTATCAATTTGGCATACTTTGTCCCTAGGGCAAACATAAAACAAAGC
>NW_021424989.1:0-205 GCF_001605985.2 Dendrobium catenatum
ATGCGAGTATGATAAGTGTTCCTTCATGCGGGTAACACCTCCATTCACCACTTTTCGCAAAAATTGTATTTCAAATAAGCAAAGCTCTTCTCTCTGCCGCCTATGTCAACTTGTACACTATATTTCCAAGAAGAGTCCCTCTGCAATGACGAAGACCCCTTTTCCTTGCCTCTAACCATGATCTCTAATGAAAGAATCCAAAATC
>NW_021424990.1:0-1061 GCF_001605985.2 Dendrobium catenatum
GGTCATCCTAGACCTTTTAAGGAGTATATCAACCATATAGTATAAGGAATCTATCAGAGTATCAATAGATCTACTATCTAGGCTAATAACATTGAACTGAAACCTGTCGTAATTTAGATAGTTCAAACTTTCTAGTTTAGAAAAAATTCCTGTTATGGATCCCAACGTACACGTAGCAAGCTTCTTAGAAATATATGCAACATTAAAGTATAATAATGTTAAAAATGATATTATTAGACTTCATTTATTTCTATTTTTGCTAAGGGACAAAGCTAAAATGTTGTTGAATTATATACCCCCATGCTCTATAACCACTTGGAATGAGTTAGGACATAAATTCTAAGCTAAGTATTTTTGATCTTTCAAAACTGCAAAGCTTAGGAATAATATCACATTTTCTTCCCAGTTTAAAGGAGTCAATTTATAAAATTTTAAAGAGATTTAAGAAAATTGTTAAGAAATGACGTCATTATGCTTTACCCTATTGGTTACTTAGTCAAACTTTTTATAATGGACTGGTAGGATCCCTTAGGTTGATTATTGATGTAATAATTAGATGATCTTTAATATATAAGCCATTTGAGGATCGGAAGATTATAAATTAATTGAGAAAATGGCTACCAATAATTTTAAGTGGTCTTTTGATAGGGTGAATCCTAAGAGAGTAGCTGGAGTTTATGAATCAGTTGCTTTATCCATTTTGACTTCTCAAATATGAGCTATGTCTAAAATGTTAGATGCTATTGGAGTTAGTTCAGGATTAGGATCACCTAAGCAATTGAAATATCATGATAATTTTGTTGGAGAGAATAATATTTAAGGGATTGAGAATATAAATATCATTAAAAGCTAAATTAATCCATATTTTAATTCTTATAATCCAAGTTAAATGAGTCATCCTAATTTTAATTGGTTTAATAATAATATTTGTGATAACAATTAGTGGAATGCAAGTCAATTAAATCAAAAAGAAAATTAAAATAATCCTCAATAACCTTGGACCATCTTATCCCTCATGCTTTAATCAAAATAGTCTATTCAAAGATAGAAAGACACCTTTG
>NW_021424991.1:0-231 GCF_001605985.2 Dendrobium catenatum
GGATTTGACATGATTCAAAATAGTCATCTAGTTGTCTCGACCATTCCCTAAAGTGGTAAGGGTCCGAGGAACCATCAAAGGTGGGTAAATGGTAGGATGACTCTAAGTAAGGTCTTTGCTGTCTAGGATCAGGTCTAATTTGAGAAGTTGAGTGGGGCCTGTACTTAGAGTGGGGATAGTCAATGGGTTTCTCCGCCATAATTCTAGTCATATTGCCCACCAAGTTAACGA
>NW_021424992.1:0-275 GCF_001605985.2 Dendrobium catenatum
AAGTTGATCTCCTTATCTAAATCTAATTATAATTTGATTTAAAGTTTTAGAAAAATATTTAAGGAAATAACATTATAATGCAAATAATTTAGAATTTTCATCCTTTAAATCAGAATTTTTGATTAGTCAATATTAACTTATAGACAATTTGAAAGGGAAAAAAACCATAACAACCAAACCCTTCTTTTTAAAATATTTTTTTTTAAATAAAGTAGCAGAGACTCAAATTCTAACATATAGAAAATACAATAAATTCGAAACAAAAATATCTAATT
>NW_021424993.1:0-304 GCF_001605985.2 Dendrobium catenatum
AAAATCAAGGATTCGTAGTTTAAAAGATTTCAATCATGGACTCTACAATATGCGAAAGAATGTACCTAGAGCCATGTATGATGCATAAAACATATATGAAATATCCCTAGATCTATTGATGTGATGCGTGTATGTAAGTGAAGCATAATGTAAGGTAAGGTGTGTAAAAACAAATGCATGCATGACATTCAGAGTACAGAAAAAATAAATAAACACACCCTAAGGGTACCCTCTAGGCAAGATACCCGCACAGAAAATCATCATAGCCATGCCCACTTCGTGTGGGAAAACAGCGATGCCCAAT
>NW_021424994.1:0-318 GCF_001605985.2 Dendrobium catenatum
GGGAGTTGACCTGTTTGGGACATTCTTTGGAATAGGTTTGAGAAATTGAGGGTTTGGATTTTGATTTGGGGATTTGATTCAAAGTAAAAAAGCTTAAGGATTTATTTGGTCAACCTATCATGACTTGGTCAACCAGGTTGACCCACGGTCTAGGTTTAAGCTCAACAGATTTGGTTTGATGTTTAAAAATTGCTATAAGTGGTTCCAAGCAATTAGGAGGTCATTTGGTTTGAAATAGGAATTCAAACCCTAAAGGGGTATTTTGGTCATTTTGACCACTGGTCAATTGGGGGTCAAATTGGGTCCACCAAAATATAA
>NW_021424995.1:0-696 GCF_001605985.2 Dendrobium catenatum
GTCCAAATGACCTCATACAAAAATGAGGTCAACAAACAGTTGAATTAAATAGTTGGTTTCACCCTCGCTTAGTATAACACTTATAAAGATTGGACGGGGGTCATTATCGGTTCCCAGTTTAATTTCTTTTAACTCATCGACTGTCGATTTAATTTCTTCATCGAATTTAGGGGGTGCATCCCGAACTTGAAGGTCATCGGGATCATCTAAAGTCTCCAAACATAACCCATCAAGAGCAGAGAAGGAATCTGTAAGGACATTTGGCAATTCAAGATGGTAAATTATCAATAGGCAATACTCATCGTCATCGAATGAACTAACGGTTCCAAAGCCGATACCACTTGTAGTATTATTCTTAATTTTTGCTTGCCAAATATTTTCGTGGTATCTGGCCTGAACCTTAGTCTATCGGTATGGTACAGGACCTTTAGAGAAATTATTTTTCACACAAACAGGGAAGTAGCCGAAAGGTAATTCCATTAATTCATTAAAATCTACCTCCTCAAGGGTTACATCACTTTCATCCCTTATAGAGGAGGAGCCAGGAAAGAATTTCTGGACTTTCTTTATTTCGCCTTTCAAGTTGGGGGCCACTTTAACTTCTAACCCAGCAATCCTGCCTACTGACAGTGGGGTCAGAGAAAGGGCATCAATCCTTCTACTGAGCTTTTCGTACATTATCAATTCAGGCTCGTC
>NW_021424996.1:0-857 GCF_001605985.2 Dendrobium catenatum
CTATCTTGATAGAACTTTCAGATTCTTACTCGCTTTCGGTAAATGATTATCCAACGCCTATGGTGTGCGTAGACACTGCTGTAGTTTTCCCTCCCGAAGATATCGAGCAGGTGCAACTTCGCGGCGGTAAAGTCTTTCCCCCTAGGCTTCCCCCTCAGGAGAAAGGCAAGCAAATTCCCTTTGAAGATTTAAATCCAAATTCCCCTCAGCAATCAGAATTTCCTTTAATTCCTCCGGGTTTTGAGTCCGTCGTTCCTAAGATTGATTACAACGTTTTGGCCCATCTTAGGAAGTTGCCAGCAAAATTAAGCATTTATGACTCCCTCCTTCTCTCCAAAGAAATGAGGGAGTGTTTAATTAAAGCGCTTCTCGACCCCGAGATTTGCTTAAATCACTTGGCTGCAACTTCAAAAGCTAAGGCATTCTACTTCAAAGAGGTTCCTGGAGTTACCTTTTAGGATGAAGATTTGCTCTTGAGAACTACTGATCATAATCGTCCCCTTTACATTACTGTAGATGTGTGAAATTTTAAAATATCAAGAGTCCTTGTTGATCCGGGTGCATCGGTCAATGTAATTAATATAAAAACCCTTGCATACCTGAGAGTTGATACTAGCAAGCTCTCAACCGATAGGTTGGTGCTTCATGGGTTCAATGAAAAGGGCGAGAGGGCTTTAGGTTCAATCACTTTGCTCTTAGAAATAGGAGGCTTGAAAACTGAAGCTAAGTTTCATATAATTTATTCAGCGACATCCTTTAATGCCCTTTTAGGTAAACCTTGGATTCATGAATATAGAATGGTTCCATCTACCCTTCACCGATGCATCAAGTACCAATGAGATGGCATTGAACACGTG
>NW_021424997.1:0-340 GCF_001605985.2 Dendrobium catenatum
AAAAAGCACTTTGAAACTTCTTCTTGCCCCTCTTTACCATTGGTTTCTCCTCTACCTTCTCCTTGCTAGGAGTAGCTTTTAGTTTTGGGCAATCAGTCTTAATATGACATGGTTTCCTGCATTCATACAAACCACTTCATTAGAAACATTGCCATTTTTGTTAAACTTACCTCTATTACATTGATGGCGTCTCTTCTGCTTCCTCTTTAAAAATCTTCTGAATTATCTAGTCATCAATGCATTATTGTCTTCATCCTCAGGTTGTGAGTGTTCACTCTCTGACTCTTCCACCTTAAGTGCAAAATTCTTTTCCTTTCGTGGTTCACCTGCATCAATCTTT
>NW_021424998.1:0-203 GCF_001605985.2 Dendrobium catenatum
AGAGATTGAGTAGATAAAAGCATATTGACTACAAATTTCTAAAAGCAAGGACAAGGAATATAATATCATATTAGCCATAATTTTGAAAACTAAGTTAAAAAGACAAAAAAAAAATAAAACACTCAAAAAGAACTAAAACAGGAAACAAAAGTAAAAGAAAAAAAATTAAAAGAAAGTAAAAAGTTTTATGCATTTATATCAAT
>NW_021424999.1:0-217 GCF_001605985.2 Dendrobium catenatum
TACAACTCAAAAGTTGTAGGAAAATCATCTTATCCTCTTAAAACTCAAAATTAGGAGAATGTATTCATCTCCTTTGAGCACCAAATGTTCAAAGGATCTCTATGATTTGCAACTTTTAAGTTGCATTTCTCTCTCCTTTTTCCTACAAGCCAAGATTGTAGGAGAATACCCAAATCAGTCTTCATGCTCTCAAATCCTAATTGGGAGGATGAATTCC
>NW_021425000.1:0-965 GCF_001605985.2 Dendrobium catenatum
TCCTTTCTCTTCACAAAAATCTTCAAATCTCTAATTTTCAAATTCTCCTCCATGATCACTTTGTATAGAAATAATTTCACACCCTAATTTCCTTTGAATCCAAGTTAAAAAATTTCTAAATTCCTCAAATGATTCACTTTTATGAAATAGAAATCTAACCCAAGTGAATCTAGAGAGTTTCATCCCGGTACGATCTCTGAATATCATTCCACATCGAGACACAAAATCCCGCTAATAAACCTTTCCCCTCCGCCTAGCCGCGATACACGTCTGTTCGCTACCTGTCCCGAGGAACGATCCACTGCTGGAAGAATATCCAATAGGTCTACTAGTCTCTGAGAAACTCTTATTTGTTACTTTAACCGAGAGGACGGTTCTACCGGTGTATTTTTAATTCGACATGTGCATCAGAGATGATAAGGGCGGTCCTATAGTATAACAGTTATGTTTAGGTATCACAAAACCTTATCTCTCTAAGTTTTGTATTTGAGGGTAATTCTTCTAAGGTTTTTTATACTAGAATGACAAAGTCTCCTATGCCAAAGCCATGATTCATCAGAAACTATTTTCAAACAAAAAGCAGCAGGAGATTGAATACAATTCAAATCTAGCATATAAACATTATTTACCCTTTTTCCATTTAAAACAACTTTTCCATTTAGGCTTAATATGGAGCTTGTAGGTAAAAATTTTACACTATAGCCCTTATCACATAGCTGACTCATACTTAACAAATTATTCTTTGAGCCTTCAACTAATAACACATTATCTATAAAAATGTTTTTCAAATTTCCAATCATACCTGATCGAACCACTTTCTTTGTGGTATTATCTCCAAGTGAAACCTTGCCTCCACTCCTGGCTTCCAGCGTTATGAATTGAGCAGTATCTCCAGTCACATGCTTTGAACATTCGCTGTCCAGGTACTATATGCTCCCACGAGGTCTTGTATGAGAGCAACCCTG
>NW_021425001.1:0-458 GCF_001605985.2 Dendrobium catenatum
ATTTGACCATAGGTTGAGTTAAGGGTTAATTTGGTCAACTATGGTTTGACATGGTCAATCTGGTCAAACCTTGGGTTAAATTTGGGTCAACAAGTTCAAATAAATCTTTTTGAGACCAATAAAAGTGATTACAAGCATTGGGTAGCCCATTTGGGTTGAAATTGGCATATGAAGCCTTAAGGGCATTTTGGTCAACCTTCTTTGACATGGTCAACCAGATCGAACCAAGACTTGAGTTTGGGGCCAATGAATTCCACATGATATTTAGGATCCATTGGGATAGGTTTTTAGGATTGATGAAGGAAGGCCAAGTTGGATTTTGAGGAAAAGACCAAAAATCCCTTAAAGGGCATTATAGTCATTGTGACCATTGTGAATTCTATGTCAAATTAGACAAGGAAAAGTATAGATCACTGATTAGTGAGTCCTAATGGAGATCATGGGTATGATTGGGAGGT
>NW_021425002.1:0-381 GCF_001605985.2 Dendrobium catenatum
TTGCCACCAACTTGATGCGAGTTGACGTGGACGGCTCGCAGACTTGATGCAAGGCGGGTTTCCTGGTCAGCCCGAGTAAATTTCAGGTTAGCGGGTTGACCAAGAGCCAACCTGTTTTTCAAACAGGTCGAATCCTGGAACTCGAACCCAACCCATTTACGAAACGGGTTGATGCTAACCCGAAATTTTTGGGTCAGGTTTGAGTCGGGTTTTCACGTCATGTCAAATATTGACACCCATAAATGAAAGTGATGCATAACGAGCATTGACCATGTGGCCGTGATAAAGATTGCCACTTTGATTTATTTTAACCAGCTTCAATAATATTCTAAAATTTTAGCCTTGCCTAACTCCATTAAAAGTTAAAATAAACAACATTTA
>NW_021425003.1:0-764 GCF_001605985.2 Dendrobium catenatum
TGGGTGATTTTCCTGTAGTGTTTAATTTAGGCCCCCCCTGAATAAAATTTCTGGCTCCGCCACTGCTTAGTGTCATCAAATCCTTGAGATATGAATCAATATGATATAATCGTTAGGGTATAAAGCCCTTTGTTAACTAAGGTGGATTCAAATTTTTTCCCTTAGACAAACATTCACTTCAAATCTACAAAGTACCCTTGGACGAAGCAACCCATGGTTGTCGACAAGGATCCTTCTATCAGGTTGGTCAACTAACTCCTCTGACTAAGTAGACCAAGGACCACGATGGCCCGAGATGATGGAACCATGGGATCTGGATCGGGTCCATCATCCATACCCCCGCCATCCGCTTTAAGTATGAGATAGTAAAACTTCTATTTTAAATATCAAATCTTGCAACCCTTCAAATTCCAAAATTCCTAAGCCCATGCTGCTACTTTATGCCAGATACTATATATCTCTACGTATCTGATTGACGACTAGCTTTAATCGAAAGTTCTCTCTCGTGATCGGGAGGGGTAATTAACCATAGGGGCTTGCGCCTATAGGAAACCAGAACCCATATCATAAAATCCTCGCAAAATGAGGGCGAAATCTCTAGGTAGTGTCTTATCTACAAACCCATCTTCCCAAAATTTACCCTGGAACTTAATTCCGTTAAACATCCCCCGAAGAAAAATCAAGCGGGCGGAGGACAGGGCCGAATGTTTGGAGCCCACACATGTCCTTTCCTGTATTCCTCCTTTGAGCTACATGTGTGATAG
>NW_021425004.1:0-421 GCF_001605985.2 Dendrobium catenatum
GAAAGAATCAGCCGCTAGATCTATTTAGGTAAGATTTATTTTTGGACATCGGCCAGGCTGATCCATTACATCGGCCTAGAAGATTTAACACAATTATGCCTTAATTAATCTAGAAATTAAGAATAATAATTAAGGCTTGATTGATATGATCACATCATCCTGGACGATCGCAGGATTGTCCGGGATGATCGGTTCAAAAATCCTTGGTTGCTCCTGGATGATCAAACATCGGCCAGCTCTTTTCTGAGCGATGTTTTGGATGATTTTCCTCAGTTTTGAATGAATTATCTAGGATGATCGTGAGATCGGCCCGGATGATCAAGCTAATTTTGGATCATCTAAACCTCTTTTCCGAGTGAATGTCTCATCGATAATCTGTGATTTGAACTAATCGTACAGGATGATATTTTATCGTCCTGGA
>NW_021425005.1:0-202 GCF_001605985.2 Dendrobium catenatum
CTCTGTTAATGGATTTGATATGTAATTTTATAACAAACATACTATAATTTAAAGGAACACATCTATAATTATGTAAAAATTATGACTTTTTAGTCTAAATAATCTTATAGATTTAAGGTCTACACATCGACTTAGGTTTGATCCATAGACATCAGACAATTTAAACTTAAAACCACTGATATATTGATCTTTTTTATTCTAA
>NW_021425006.1:0-691 GCF_001605985.2 Dendrobium catenatum
TCGATAATGATGGAAGTTTGTAATTTCTTCACATTTTTTTACAGATCGTCCACGAGCCTTGAATTTAGAATCCATATTTGGAACTTCAATTTCAAAAACATTGCAAAAACGTGACACTTCTTCAAGTAAAGGCACCCATTCATTTTTCCTCATCATTTGCAATCGACCAATCGTTGTTTGGACACTTGTACCAATTTCATTGCATTTATAATATCTTGATCCTTTCTTTGTAATGCTTGAGATAATTCATTTGTAATCTCTAAAATGTTAATCATCAAATGCAGTGTCAAGACAAAGTCAAAAGATTCCATGACATTTATTAAAACACCAGCTTCAACTGATTTTTTGATCATGTATACCCTCTTCCTTCACAATTTCTAGTACTTCAAGTACAGAAGCATACGTTTTTGTAAGACTGATTAATGTTTGGAAATGCGAATTCCAGCGGGTGTCACCAGCACGATGCAAATTGGTTTCTTGGTTTAAACCTCGACCACCATCTAACTCTCCACTACTTAAATGAAAAAATATTTTATCATGATGAATAATTTTTAGTGTATCATTCCTCTTGCATGAAGCTCCAACAGTGTTTACAATTCTTGAAGTCATCTTAAATAGATGTTTTACTTGCCAATGATTTTTTGCAACTGCCATCAAACATAATTGGAGTTGATGTGCAAAACAATGAATA
>NW_021425007.1:0-330 GCF_001605985.2 Dendrobium catenatum
ATAATTGGTTAACAAACCTTAGCTCTTTCTGAATGATGTACAATCGGTCTGGTCCTATTCAGGGTGATGCTCTGGATGATATGTAATATTTTGAACAAATCATCTCGGACGATCGTGAGATCAGCCTAGATGAGCTAGTCAATTTTGCATTGTCCAGACATCCATTCAAGGCAATATTCTAGATGATATTTATAGTTTTGTACTAATCATCCTAAACAATCATGATATCATTATGGATGATAACGTAATATTTTCATCATCCAAACATCCATCCAGGGCAATGTACTGGATGATATTTGACAGATTGAACTAATCATATATGATGATATA
>NW_021425008.1:0-593 GCF_001605985.2 Dendrobium catenatum
CTGAGAAGAAGTTTGTCCCAAAAAGGACTAAGTTGGATAATTTACCACCGCCTCCAAGAACTCCAAAGTTCATTCTCCAACTCCAACGAGTCCCAGTTAAACCTCCTCCAGTCTTGATTGAGTGGATGGATGTTCAACCTAGTGCTCCAGTTGTGGCAATAGATAGTCTTCTTGCAGCCAGTCCAGTTCCTGATTTAGTTATGATTCCCGTTGATGATCCAATTGTTGGCAGCATAGATTTATTTGTCATTCCTAGGCTCCCTACACAAGAGTATGAGGATCTTACCTTACTTGATGTAGGAGCTATTTCTCTACAAGCTCCTGCTTTGCCTCCTAAGGTATGTGCCCCTCTCCTTGTAGAGAACGCTACTTTTCCGACTACCAATCTTGGGACAGTCGAGAAGGAAGGAATTGACCTAGACCTTAAGATAGAAGAAGAGCTAGTTATAGAGTCTCAATCAGATCGTAACCCGAAACTTACAGAAATCATTGCCCTCCTGGATTCTAAAGAATTATTTGATATGGATGAGTATAAAGGATACTTACCCCTCGATTTTAAGTCAATTGGGGATAGAACGGTCGAGGAGGTAGTT
>NW_021425009.1:0-209 GCF_001605985.2 Dendrobium catenatum
TTCCAGGTCGGGTTCGGGTCGTGTTTCGGGTCGTGTAAAAAATTGACAGCTCTACTTTCGACAGTGGATTCTCAAATATAAGTCCAAATGTCACATCCCAATGCTCACCTTATATATCTTGATTATTTCTTTGCCCTACCATCAAAATAGATGGTTGCTTTCCCTCTATTGCGACCTTTCAGTGATGGATTTTGAATATAGGGACTAAG
>NW_021425010.1:0-392 GCF_001605985.2 Dendrobium catenatum
GACCGGTGCCGAGCATATGGCTTCCTTGATAGCTTCGAAACTGTGTTGTTGTTCCTCGGACCAACCGAATACCTTGGCCTTTAGACCCTCCGTGACAGGAGCCATAATCATGCTGAAGTTTCTGATGAATTTACGGTAGAAGTTAGCCAATCCGTGAAAACTACGAACTTCAAAGAAAGATTGTGGCGTTGGCCATTCGATGATCGCATCAATCTTCGTGGGATCCATGGACACTCCTTCTACCAAGATGACAAACCCGAGAAAACAGACTCTCGGAACCCCCAGTTCGCACTTGGACCAATTGATAAACAATTTCTGGTCTTGCAAGGTTTCAAAGAGTGTAGTTAGATGTTGCAAATGCAGCTGCCATGACAAACTAAATACCAAAATAT
>NW_021425011.1:0-229 GCF_001605985.2 Dendrobium catenatum
TTTAGTGAAGCATCAAAATTTATTTTGATCCACTCGGAAGGGGGTTGCCATTTGTTTGAACACAGTCCATGGGACTGATTAGCAACCCAGTGATCCAAAAGTGGTGTGCTGAATTTAGCAGATCCCAGAAAAGCAAGAGTAGAAGCAGCAATCATGCTATTACTGTCACTAGATTTCCCATGTTTAATCTTTTTTCTATTGTTCCATACAAACCAAAGCATAGTAAGGT
>NW_021425012.1:0-332 GCF_001605985.2 Dendrobium catenatum
ACAGGCGACACTGGTTGGAGGGACCATAGTTTGGCTTGCAACATAGGTCGTAAGGAGGCCCGACGATGGTTGTGGAGGAAAATCTAACAACGATGGTCTGGCATATGTCCGATGGAGTAGAGCGCTCCGAGATGTTTCAAGCCTAAAAGCACTCTTAAGTCGTTAGCTTGATTTTTTTTTTTTTTTTTGTAAATAGTATTTGAACTTTTTTAAACTTTTTTAATAAATGATAATATAAAAATTTAAAAGATTATCAAAATTTTAAATTTAATTATTTGTTTTTTCTTTTAAATTTTTTAATAAATACATATTATAAATGATAAATATTTTCT
>NW_021425013.1:0-284 GCF_001605985.2 Dendrobium catenatum
TTTAGAATGTTGGATAGGATTCTTTGAAATGCAAATGGCACTAGTAATATCACAAAAAATAAAAATTATGCCAATTGTAAATTCTAAGTCAATTAATTATTATTTTAACCAAAGTACTTGTGCCACATAACTTTCTAAGGCAATGAATTCAGCTTCAGTAGTAGATAGGGCTATAGAATTTTATTTTCTACTGGACCAAGAAACTAAGAAATTTCATATAAATTAGCATGTTCTAGATGTACTCTATCGATCAACCCTACAACTTACAAAGTTTGAATCATAAT
>NW_021425014.1:0-287 GCF_001605985.2 Dendrobium catenatum
CGGCAGAGAACCGTCGTCCTTTTACATAATCCCCAGTATTGGCAGAGAACCGTCCGTCCTTTCACACAATTCCCAGTGTTGGCAGAGAACCGTTATCCTTTTACACCCTTCTAGTATGGGCAGAGAACCCTTTGGCTGTTCACACTCTCCAAGTGTAGGCAGAAAACCCTTCGGCTATTCACACTCTCCAAGTGTAGGCAGCAAACTCTTCAGATGTTCACACTCTCCAAGTGTAGGCAGTGAACCCTTTGGCTATTTACACTCTCCAAGTGTCGGCAGCGAATCGG
>NW_021425015.1:0-662 GCF_001605985.2 Dendrobium catenatum
TATAAAAATTAAATTTTTGTAATAAAAAATAGCTTTAAGAAGCAATAAAAAAGCCGTCCCAATTGATGCCTTAGGCTTCGTTTGGGATGACATTCTTGTTGCTTCTAAGATACTTTTTTAGTGCAAAAATTAAAAAATTTGAACTAAAAAATTATTTTAAGATGCAATAAGAAAGCCATCCCAAATAAAATCTTAGCCTTGGTTAAGTTCATTATGAAGACCCCAAAATGAAACAAAGTTATCAGGTTTGTTATAGTTTACTCTGATCACTTAATAAGCACTCAATGAAAACTATTTTCAAAAGAATCATGAACATTGAAACATTAAGGAAGTTATTCTCTAGACGACTTCATATTTCTTCAAATTTTATCTGTTGCGAGCTAAAATATACTCGGCGATAGAGTTGTAATTTTATGTCTTAGCGTTGCACGGATATACAGCTCACACACAGAGAACACAAGATTTTTTACGTGGAAAACCCTGGAAAGGGGAAAAACCACGGGGCCTAGCCCAATTGAAAAGATTTTACTAGAATTTGAGTTAAGTACAGTGGGCTGACTCGTCCCAGAGGGCAATCAGATTACAAATGTCAACCGTATGGTTGAATTCTAGTGTTAAATTTGGCGTCACTTGGAAGTTGGGGCGTCAGTTAGTAGTCCGAC
>NW_021425016.1:0-275 GCF_001605985.2 Dendrobium catenatum
CCATAAAATCTATAAATAAAGCCCTCATTCTTCACAAAGGGGAGGCCAAGCAAGAAGCAAGAAGAGAAGAGGAGAAGGAAGAAGCTCCTCGACCACCGCCAGAGCCTCGCCGGATCACCGCCGGGAGCCTCGCCGGACCACCGCCAGGAGCCTTGCCAGACCACCACCAGAGCCTCGTCAGACCATCGATAGAGCCTCGCCGGACCACCGACTTAGCCTCGCCGGACCACCACCTCAGGGCCCAACGTTAAGGCCCGACATTCTGCTCAAGTCCC
>NW_021425017.1:0-1088 GCF_001605985.2 Dendrobium catenatum
TTTTCCCCCTTTTTAGGGGTTTCCACGTAAAAACTCTGTTGTCTCTTATGAACACTACACCCTCATCTCTTTCATCTGCTTGTGTTCTGGATCTCGTACAAAGCTAAGGCATTAATCTTCATATTTCTCTACCGCCGCGAAATTTTCAGGACGCAACAGTTTGGCGCCGTCTGTGGGAAATTGGTTCCTGACTGGGGGGCAATTTCACCTCCAACCTCAAAAGGCTATTCAACTGCTATTGATTCATCAATTTCATAGTAATCAGATCTAGACTGGGGGCAACCTTGACTACAATTTTAGTCAAGAAGATACTTCCAAGACTTTCAAAATAAAGATGATATATAAGGAAACTCCCGACAAATACAAGGATGTTTCTGATAAATTTCTAGCCATATACAATCCCATGCAGGATTTGTACTCCTTAGGCAAGGTTTTAATATCGACCTCAAAAGGCAGTAACGGTCTGAAGACAGACCATTCTTCACCTTTGAGTTATAGATTTAAAAAAAAAAAAAAAAACAAAGAATTGAAAGAGTTATAAGAAATAAGTTATAGATTTTTTTTTAACAAAAAACACATATTTTATTCAAAAAAAAAAAAAAAAGGATTTCAACAAGCTAATATGCGTAAAGAAAAAAGTTACATAGAAACACAAGGATAATAATCCAATAGGCTCAGTAAAGGGAAAAGCTTTTAACCACACATAAGTCAGGCACGGACCATCCAGTATGGAGTGAGAGCAATAACGCACCAAGTAGCCATCCCAAACGAGTAAGAAACGCACCACCAAAGGTTGCCACGAGCCATGGCTTAAGGGAAGTGAGCCATAGCCACATCATTTCCCTCAATCTAAAAATCACAACCGTAAATATCAGTCGAAGTTCCAGCAAAACTGCATCCACCAAAAAGAAGTGCATTCTAACAATATCAGCCCACAGTCCAAAGGACAGAGCTTGACGAACAACCAGAAACCCATCACCACTATAACACCAACATGCAAGCAACCAAAGTCCTAAATATGCTTACGAAGTTCCCTTCGAACATTTACTGATGAATAGTCTATACTTTGATATTTAATGCATCTGGAT
>NW_021425018.1:0-432 GCF_001605985.2 Dendrobium catenatum
GAGTTTGTTTGAAGTTGAATCAAAATCTGGATTGAATCGATTTTTATTCGAATTGAGTGGTAGGCTCGAGTCGATGCTACGTCAGTGGGTGACCACCTAAGAGAAATCCTATGGGCGACTTTTACACTAGGCTACGAAGACCTAGGTACTAGAGATTGATTCTAGGGAAATTGACCTCGAATAATGAGGTCAAAAAATGGACCCCCAATAGGCATGATAAACTTACCAAAGTTTATCTTGTGTATTGGCGTTGACTGAAACGATCAACTAGATCCAGAGTTGAAATTGAAGATCTGAATATATGAATTGAAGGAATTTTGATGTTTGATAGAAAATTAGGATAAAAGTTTAGAAATATTTGAGTTGACGAATTGATTTGAAATTGATGTCGGCATTGATGCTTTAACAAATAATAACTAATGATATTAATAT
>NW_021425019.1:0-562 GCF_001605985.2 Dendrobium catenatum
ACTCTTATATTTCCCGTTGCATAATATCTATAACAGCTACAGAAATATTAATAAGAAATATTGATTCATATTCATGTACTGTTTAAGCAACATCTTTTAAGACTGCCAGAGTCATGTTAGCCAGAGATAAACTTTCCCTCTAGCTTGTTAGCAGAGAGCTCATTAACTTCAATTTTTAGATTGATTTATCACCAATGAAAGATAATTACCTCAATGATATCTCCTATGTTGACGATAAAAGTTCCTGGTGTAACTTTAACTGGGAGCCATCCACCATTTCTTCTGATCTGTAGCCCTGGTAGTTCATTCAGTTGTAGTAGTATTGTCAATCCTACAGCATCAGAGTGAGAAGAGAGGCCTAAGACCTTCTCAGGGGTTGGGCATGGTGGATAGTAATTGAATCTGAAAATCTGAATCCCCCCTTTGAACATATCGTAAAGCTTGTCAACTCCAAGTCCTAGATTTTTAGATATCATTTTTAGAATGCCATCGGCCACTCTCTTTACCTCATCCGCATACCTCTCGAGATTTTCCCTGAAAAATACTACTATTAATGAATAAG
>NW_021425020.1:0-426 GCF_001605985.2 Dendrobium catenatum
TTTCTAAATGGAAGAAGACTCTCCCCTTTAGGGATGTCTTCTCCTCTTTGGAATTCAAATTGGATTAAGCATCCGAATCTCAAATCAATTCAAAGAATTACAACCTTATTCAATCAAACTTACATTAATCTTAAATAGAATAATCTAGACTCGATCCTGCAAGGTTATCCTAATAATCAGCAGTTGTATATACAATCCCAAGCAGTTATAATATGAAAATTAAAATGCATTATTTTTAGCCACACTTGGCCATGATCTTTTTATTTAAAGGGGGTCTTAAGCATGGCATGTACCTGTGCAAAGAGTATATGATCTTTTTTATTAATTGCCCCCTTTAATTTCAGCTCCTTGTATGAGCATGGCCACCTGCATAAGACTGAATAAGTATAATTCGTCCCTAAGTTAGGGGTAAATCTAATGCACAAT
>NW_021425021.1:0-490 GCF_001605985.2 Dendrobium catenatum
TTATCATATGCTTTCTCTAAATCAATAAATATCATATCTAGATTTTCCTTATTCTCTCTATATTTCTCCATCAAACCTCTCAATAAATGTATGACTTCCATAGTAAACCTCTCCTTATTCAACTTCACCTATAAATAAGAGAAAAATATGACTTTTTCATATAAAAACAATTTTCATGGAAGAAATTTATGTTGAGATGAGGGAAAAAGAGAGTTCTTAGGATTAGAATTGTTGGATGGAAGAAGAAAGCCAGAGAGAGAAAAATAAGAGTTGGAGAAAGAAATTTTGGAAAAGCTTAGAAAATTTTTCAAAATTTTTGAAATTTCTTGAGGATTCATAATTTGTTTGTTCGTGAAATTCTTCTACAATCATCAAATTTTATTAGGCAAAATTTTTATTATCTATATTTAGTTTATGTTAATGCAAGTTTTGTGGCATGATTTTAAATTTATTTAATTATGATATTATTCAATAATTTTTTTATTATTTA
>NW_021425022.1:0-334 GCF_001605985.2 Dendrobium catenatum
GGTCTGCTTGTGTCGATTGTAAAGGCCCACGACCATTTTGTCCTACGGGATAGTGTGATCGTACCCTTCGCATTCGAACCGCACGAGCGGAATCCTTTCGGAGACCCACAACTTAAAAAAGAAAAAAAAGAAAAAGTTGAATTCAAAAACTAAAATTGGCCTTATTATTATTCGAATTAAGGTTAAATGTCAAGTTCAAGTTAAAAGGGTTGTACTCGGGTTACATGGATTATATTGATCTATAAAAATTTTAAAATCTTATTAAAAATTTTAAAATCTTTTTGATATATGGGTCAAATGTGTAAGATTTGGGTTAGTTTGGTTCGATTCAAGT
>NW_021425023.1:0-609 GCF_001605985.2 Dendrobium catenatum
CCTAATCGAGGGGAGACTAGGACGACGAGATGGGAAAAAATCAACTAGAGCAAACTTAAAAGACTCCGCTAAGAAAAAAAAAATCCTCATATGAAACCCACAAAGCAGGTAAACCACAAAAAATTGTATGCTTAAGGTCGGGATAACTACCAGAGGAAGAAGACCTAGATAACGCATCAAGGAATGAATGAGATTTATTATATCCTGCCAAAAAACCAAGATCGACGGGCTGGTTTGCCGCCATTCAGACAAAGGACGAAACAACAATAAAAACGAAGAAAGAAAAAAGAAGAACAAGGGAAGAGAACTCCCCTCTGCACGAACGAACGATAATGAGAGATGGCTCGAGGCGCGAGAACGATAGAAAGAGGCAGCTTGTCACGACCCGACCCGATCCGGGACGGATCCCGCTCGCACCGGGTCGTGACACGGAACGGACGGACTGATCAGGATCTAGTTATGGAATTTGGTTCGGAACTGAATCTTCCAAATTATTTCAACTCAAACACCAACACACAGAACAGATCAGAGCTACTATGAATCATCAAACACAGCGGAACAAAACATCTATCTTTCTTTTCTTTTCCTCAAAACAATCATCTACAAATA
>NW_021425024.1:0-211 GCF_001605985.2 Dendrobium catenatum
GATACCAAAACCAATAGTTCAAACTCTCTTGTAAGAGCTGATACTGGGTCCCTACCCACCTAGGTCGATTAGGTGTGGTTATGTTGATCCAATGGCCCTAATTCAAATCTACTTTCTATAGGTGATACTGGGTCCATCCTTGATTTGCACTAGTCAAATGTAGTGATGCTGATTCATTGTCACTATATGAATTTTTCTACAAATTCTGTTA
>NW_021425025.1:0-417 GCF_001605985.2 Dendrobium catenatum
TGGTCAGGCAGATAGATGATTTCCTTATCTTTGATTGTTCTCGCTCATTACTTCCCTTTGATTATTACTCTATGCAATTTGCTCTAATTTTCAAGTGATGGTTGAATTTACTTCTCCTCGCACCACCTTAGACATGTACTCTAGGTGATCGTTGAGTCTACTCTAGTTCTTTATGTCACTACTTTGATTCTACTCATGTGAGCATAATATACATTCCTTCTTCTACTCTACTGTTTCAGTGTGATTGAGCAGATAGTTGAACTTCTCTTCTTGGCTCTCTCTCACTTTTCTGGTTTAGTAAAGTGAGCATTGAGTCTCCTTCGTTCACCGTTTCGATTTGGTCAGGTGAATGTTAGTTTTTTTTCTTTCTTATGTCCCAACATGTTTGCATGATTGAGTGGTTATTATATGAATAAA
>NW_021425026.1:0-278 GCF_001605985.2 Dendrobium catenatum
CTTTTCATGACCAACACTCCTATAGATGAAGCCCAACCGATTATGGACTATATTTATAAGCTTTATTATATTGGACTTCCTCATAATAGGAGAAAGAAAAATGTGGCTTTAGGATATTTAGTTGCCTACATTCTAGAAAAGAAGTACAACTTAATACATCCTGATCCTCCTACTCAACTTCCTATATACTTTACCGATGCTTCTTTTCCTGTACTTTTTAATCGAGATCAAGAATACGAGAGATAAGAATCTGAGGGAGAAGAAGGAGCCCCTACTTC
>NW_021425027.1:0-218 GCF_001605985.2 Dendrobium catenatum
AGCGCCATGAGCATGTCACTAACTTCCTAGCATGATTAATTTCCCTCACAAATTAGCAACTTCTAATACCTCAGAGACTTGGGTTTTATTTAGGACAATCTTCTTACAGTTTTTCAAAACAGATTTTTAATATAAAAATTTAAAATTTTTATACTACAAAACTGTTTTACATAATAATAAAAAAAATTATTCCAAATAAAATCTTAATCATATTTGTT
>NW_021425028.1:0-201 GCF_001605985.2 Dendrobium catenatum
CTTAGCCCCCAAATAAGAAAGAGTGTGGCCAAGTGTGGCTAATTGATTTAATTTAAAATGCATATATATATATAACTGTTTGGGATGATTTTTGCTTAGGATAACCCTACAGGTGGTCTAGATTTTCTTTCTTTTTCTGTGAAATGTAATATAAATGCAAATGTATTTAAAAATTATCATAAATGTGAAAGTGATTTTGAA
>NW_021425029.1:0-288 GCF_001605985.2 Dendrobium catenatum
GGTTATTACAGGAAGAGGGGGTTATTCAGCTGTCAGGGGGCAAGGTTTGGCTGTTTAAGGTGAGGAAAGCAATGGAAGTTTGAGTGAAGCTTGCTAGATAGGAGGGGAGATTGGACTAGGCAAATGGGTGGAAGAGGAGCTTGGTTTATAGAGAGGAAAGTTGATGATCGAATGTTGGCTGCTATTGTGTATGTCGATTAGGGAGGTCGGGGCTTCAAACAGAGGGGAGAACAGCTGAAGTGGAGGAAGAGATGAGCAAATGAAAAGAAGTTGGTTTGGCCTAGAGTG
>NW_021425030.1:0-278 GCF_001605985.2 Dendrobium catenatum
TTAAGACAGCTGATGTTTTAGCTGTTAGGGGAATTTCGGTCACGCCCCTCTGTGTTTTCTGTAAGGCGGAAAGGGAAACAAAAAACCATTTGCTTTTTGAATGTAATTTTACATTCAATATCCTGAAGTATTTTCTGCCTAAAATGGTTTCTATGCTGCTCCGTCCAAACCTTTGGCAAGTTTTTAATGATCTGGACGTTCATGAGACTGATATTAATAGAAAAAACTTTGGCTTCTTATTAATATCTGCTATTGTTTACTATACTTGGAGAGCCCGC
>NW_021425031.1:0-2592 GCF_001605985.2 Dendrobium catenatum
ATTGAATGAACATTGTCAAGCGAAGTTGGGTGGGGATAGTTGTCGGGTAAAAATGGTCAAAGGGATACAATCAAGCGACAATTTTTTAAGGATCATAGTAATATGATGGTGGTCAAAGGGCTGTAGTCGAGCAATGATGGTCAGAAGACTATAGATGGGTGATGGTTGTTTGATGAAAACAATTGATTGGTCTCTGAGGATTGTGTCTGCAATGGTTTGATGGTGATGGTCTAGTGACAATACTCGAGTGGAGCTCTAAGATTCTTCATGCCTTTGAACTATTGAGGCTCAAGCTAAGATGAAAGCTCCTATCATTAAGAGAGTAAATGCACAATGCAATGAAATTTGATTGATCCTAAACTTAATTCTATAAGTTTTAAAATTAAACATGCATCGAGATTTGCGCTTGTCCAATCAAGTCATTTTCTTGACAATGTATTAATCATAATATTAAATAAGGACCCTCATGTTCTATTTGTGATTTCTACTTCATAAATTAGCATTGATACGTCCCCAAAAGAATCAAGTGATTGACTTGAATTATGAAGTAATATTTGAATTAGAAACATTCATAGTTAAATTCATGAGCACCCAAACTCTTTACTTCATTAAAATTATTGCCAAATTGAACTTATCGATAAGATGAACTCATTTACATTATAAGAGAACAAATCCAACTCAAATGATCCCAAATTAAGCACTTGAAATATATTTGAAAGCCTTAGGAAATTAATTGGTTGACCAAACGGTCTTCAGATCTTTCGTGCTTGTAATCAAATTGAGCAGCTCACCAAGTTAAAAAATATAATGAGCTCACTATCATTCAATTCTAACAATATTAAGGCGGTCACATGTTGGATAAATAATCTATAATTAAGGATATCAATATCAACCATTCGTTGGAGCATCTTATATATATTCTAGTCAAAGTTATCAAAATATCCTTTTCAAAAGGCTATAAAGAGGGTCTTGTATTCTGCAGGATGGGATATTCAATAGGTGAGAGAAATGAAGAGCTTCACTATATTTTCTTGCGATCATCACCGTTGACCGCCATGAATATCATATGAATCTGGTTGTTGGGTTTTAACAATCCGTATGTGGACACCCAAATTGAATAATCTCTATAACGTGAGTTAAATAATTAATCACAACGGTGTGTAATCTTATCTTCTCCAATTCTGAAGAAGATATGATTCTTGTATCTTCTATTATTTAATGAATTATTGAAACTACTTCAGAATATTTCCTTCCCTTCTTATATTTTTAATGTAAAAAATTTAACCCCTACAAATTTTATTTATGCGTGTTGAATCTTTATTCAAAATTAATATATAAAATACTTACACTATCGCCATAAATTTTCTAATGCATAACAATCATATCAATAAATATAATTGTGACTTGTATGATAAATTTGTGATGAAAGTCATATTTATTACATGTTCATTGTTTCACAACTTTATAATCTTGAACCTCAAATTGCAGAATATTTTTATTAAAAATCTACATTAAAATATCATTTAGTTGTCATAAAATAGAATGCCCAAAAACACAACATAATATTAAAAAGCAAAGCTAGTCGGATCCATTCTATTTTTTTCTTTTTAACTGTAAACGTCTTGCTGGATCTATTAGTTGAGAGCTTTGGTTGGCAATCAAGAGATTTGGATTCGAGTCATGCGTATATAATATGTGTATGAATTTGTCTTAATTGACCTAAATGTCCCAAAAAAAAGTTAGCTGACAATATCTCCTGTTACTTTAAAGGTGGAACCATTCATCATTTGGACTTCTCCTAGGGCCACTATTTTGGTCTATTTGGGCAGCTTTTTAGTGCTAGTTTTTTTAAACCATTCTCACAATTCTAATAACTTTATTTTTATAATTGTTACAGCTAGGGAGTGAGTGAATTTTTTGTCATATTGATGCATGGATATATATCCAACACACAAAATGATAGTTTAAGAGAGAGCAGAAAATACAATAACTTTTTACATGGAAACCCCAAAAAGGGATAAATCACGGGATTTTTTCTAGGTAAGAAAATTCCACTATACTTGAGTGAGTCACAAAGCTTAACCAGACCCTTAACTTGAAGACAATTAAATTATAATAATTTGGAGACTTGGTCAAACTTCATATTGGTACTCGGGAGCTTGTAATGACTGTGGTCAGACAAAAGTCTAGGGTCAGTCGGCAACTAGGTGGTGGTTTGACGACTATAAGGCATAAGTCCAACGGTGGTTGGGCTGAAGTCTAGCTGTGATCGAGGTGGCAGTCTAGCATCAGTTAGTGGCCGGGACCAGTGATTGTCGGGCGAAAGTCTGACAACGGTCAGGCGAAAACTCGATGACGATCGACACGGAAGTTTAATTTGTTGCCAGTCAGCGGCTGTGCTATGGTCGAGTGATCATCGATGGAGGTTTAGGGTCGGGTGGAGGTCCGACAACAATCAGCGGTCGGGAGGTGTAGTGGCAGTCTGATGATGGTCAACAACCAGGCAGAGGTCGGAAGCCTGGCGTTGGTCCATCGGAAGTCTGACGGAGGTGCAGTGGTGGTCGAAGGCTGGGTGGAGGTTCGACGTCGGTC
>NW_021425032.1:0-1019 GCF_001605985.2 Dendrobium catenatum
ACTGTGTAACTTCCTTTACCTTGATCTGTGCGATGGTTGGGCCGAATCCTCCTTTTTTCTGGCTATAAACCAACTTCTTACGTTTCCTCTTTGAATCCACTACTATTCATAAGGAAGGGTAGTAAGAGCAAGTTGGGAAGGGTGGATCGGCTTCGGTTGGAGAGGGGAGCCGAAGTCGGAGAGGGGCGGAGTCGGGCTGGAGGTCGATGAAGCTCAGCGGCTGGTCGGGAGCAAGTAAATATGAGATGCTCGGTGGCCTGAGGTGGAGATCCCGCCGGCCGGCGTCTAGGAGGCTGACGATAGATTCAGAGAGGCAGAGGGGAGGACCTTGTGACGCCCCAGGCATCCATAGTGAAAGAATTCGTCTGACATTCTGATCAAACTCTATTCCAGTTGCCTTGCTCCGACCTGAAATATTAACTACATATAATGAGCTTCAAAAAGCCCAGCAGGTCACCTAATACCTATAACTGAAATCAAAGCACGATACTGGAAACAATATGCATTTAGTCAATCAAATCCATAACAGTCTATTGCACATGATCAATAAATCTATTCAAATACGGAAATCAAATCAATAGTCAATGCAGCAGTAGAAGAATCAATAAACAGTAGGAAGAAATCCAAATCTCAGAAGAATCCGTAAACAGTAGAAAATCAGCGATCAGTCAAATCAATTGTATCAATCAAAACAATACTATCTAGTCAATTAAATCAATCGAAATCAATACAATAAAACCCAGTCTATACTAGCAATGAATCAAATGCAACAGTTCAATACAGCGTAGAAGCAATAGTATCAATTAATATCAATGAATCCATAGTATCCATATCATATCAATATCAATATCTATAACAGTATCAGTATCAATGCTTAGGGCCAAAATGCGAATATCAATGAAATCGTACGATAACAGTAAGTCCGTAAATCCGTCAGTAAATCCAAATCAATAAAGCAATAAATCCAAGCACGAGTCAATGTCGTACACATGCATTTCAATACAATAGTCTTACTGAAC
>NW_021425033.1:0-831 GCF_001605985.2 Dendrobium catenatum
CGTGTTTTTTTTTTTTTTTTCTTAAATCTGATGTTTGATTTGACATGCTGCCTTTTTAATTGTCAAATTTTAGGCCTGAGTATGAGAAGTAACCATGAGACTAATGCTTCATTTGGGACAATTTTCATACTGCTTTCTAAAGCAGCTTTCTTGTACAAAAATTTAACTAGAAAGATGTTTTAAGAAGCGATAAGAAAAAGCTGTCCCAAAAGAAGCCTTAAGCTTAGTTTAGAACAACTTTTCGACCGTTTTTGTGATAAAAAAATTAGTTAGTTAAAATTTATATTTATTGAAAGAAAAATTTTTCATCTTTTTAAAAAAATTTTCCTTTAAAAGCTGTTTTTGACGAACTTTTTTTGAAATTAAGGTTGAGAACAAAAATATTGGCTTGTATGTGTTTTGAAGCTCCTGCTTCTTGATGCCAATAGAATTATTTGTTATCTAAAATCTAGTAGACAAGAATCTCATACATGTCAGTTATCCTGATAGGCAAAATCTTGATAATTGATCTTTTAAGAACTTTTTTTTTTTTCTTTTAAAGACAGAGGTCAACTTTCTAGGGCAGCTAAGGCACCCAATCTTGTAAGACCTAATTCAAATCATCATGTAAAAATAAACAGCAAGAATATATAATATCATTGAGATTGGATTAAAAAAAAAACATCAACATTATATTAAAATACTAATTATTAAATGAACAATAAAAGAAGATCAACACAAAAAATGAAAAAACCTAATATAAATCTCACCCAAATTTGCTTGGTTTCAGGTATGATTCAAGGAGAAGAAGGTGCGAACGACGGCGACGAATGGAAGAAGCGGCGTCGGCGT
>NW_021425034.1:0-222 GCF_001605985.2 Dendrobium catenatum
CATAAAAAACCACTACTGGTCTCCGTATATCATACCAAGGTCATTATTTATCAGCCATTAAAATACTTACAAGTTCCCACTCCTTCCTGAAGCCTAGTTAGTGGCTAGCAGAATTACACTCATCTCCCTGAAGCCTAGTTAGTGGCTAGGGGTGTCAATTCGGGTTTACGGGTCGGGTTCGGGTTGAACCCGAGTTGACCCTGATCTAAACGGGTCAACCCG
>NW_021425035.1:0-299 GCF_001605985.2 Dendrobium catenatum
CTGCAAGCCTCTCGGGGCTCCTTTTCTTTTTTTTTTTCTTTCATGCGAGTAGCCGCTCTCTCTGGCTCTCATCTCTCTAGTTCGCAAAAATAAAAACCCTAGCCGTCGGCCTCACAGCAGGAGACCAAATCTCTCTCTCTCTCTGGAGTTCTCCTTCTCTCAGGCACCTGGACCGTTCCTTCCTTCTCCTCTTTGCAAGGTAAGTGTTCCTCTTCTCCTTCCTCTTATTCTTTCCTTCTTTTTCTTCTTTTTCTTCTTATTTTTTTTCTTCTTTTTCTTCTTCTTCTTTTTCTTCTTTT
>NW_021425036.1:0-318 GCF_001605985.2 Dendrobium catenatum
TTCAATAAAAATTACAATCATTGCTCAACCCAGAACACCCAAAATGGACCCAGCAAAAGCAAGCCCAACCATAAAAAAACCAGGATAAAGAACTTGTCAAAAAGGATCACAGCAAACCAAACACCACCAATAGAGAGGGTCCAAAAACCCAAAATAGAAAACACAAAAAGGGGAAACTTAACTAGTAACATAAGGTAAACAAATTTTATATAATCTAAAAAGACCTTTTAAAGGAAAAGGAACATTGGATTCCACGAAGTCCATGAAACAATCAATTCTTCACCTAAAATTAGCTAACCAAGTCTCACAAGCATTGCC
>NW_021425037.1:0-219 GCF_001605985.2 Dendrobium catenatum
AAAAATAGTTTTTAAACAAAAAGCAGTAGGAGATAGAATAGAATTCAAATCTAGCATATAAACATTGTTAACCCTTTTTCCATTTAAGACTTCTTTTCCATTTAGGCTTAATATGCAGCTAGTAGGTAAAAATTTCACATTATAGCCCTTATCACAAAGCTGACTTATACTTAACAGATTATGTTTTAAGCCTTCAACCAATAACACATTATCTATGAA
>NW_021425038.1:0-426 GCF_001605985.2 Dendrobium catenatum
TCCTGAAAAGTTAGTATACACATAAATAAAAATATAGATAGACAACAAAAAGTGAGCCACAATATTTATTATGATAAAAAAATATAAACTCAAAAGATCAAGTTGCAATAGTACTACACAAAAGTAATTCTCTTTTTGCTCCCATAGCAAGGTGGAGAAGCCCTTATAATAATCTCTTTTCCACTAACTCCAGTGCAGTAGAGTACCATCATCCTTTCTCACCCTTCTAGTGATGGTAGTGTACCATCATCTTTTATCACCCTCATGGTGATGGCAGAGTAATAAAATAATTTCTCACCCTCTTGGTGACGACATAGTACTAGAATCCTTATACACCCTCCTAGTGACAATAGAGTACTAGCATCTTTTCTCACCCTCCTGGTGATGGCAGAGTACCAAATCTTCTCCAAATATCTTCTCTCAAGA
>NW_021425039.1:0-218 GCF_001605985.2 Dendrobium catenatum
GAATGCATGTTTACTGTATTGACATACGGATTTATTGTTTTATCGATTTCCGCTTTATTGATTTGATCGGATTTATGGATTTACTGTATCGTACGGATTTATAGATCTCATTGATTGATCATTGAGCATGGATACTATTGATTATTGATTATTGACATTGATATGGATAGAATGGATATAGATATGGATTGGACATTATAGATTTATTGATATTGTAT
>NW_021425040.1:0-253 GCF_001605985.2 Dendrobium catenatum
TTAACTAATCATTCTTCTAATAAATAAAACTATTCAATGAAATCTTCAAAGACAAAAAGCGCCTCTAAACCTTTTATATTTTCATTCCAAAAAGTGTTTTCAAAATATACAAGATGGCTAACTTCAAATTTAAACATGCTAGGATAAGCCATCTCAAAAGATAGGAAGTACAACAAGTAAAACTACTATCAATGAACCTGTCACCCGGTGTACGACGGCTGTAAGTGAACCTTGGGTTTTCAGCCATCTCTTC
>NW_021425041.1:0-356 GCF_001605985.2 Dendrobium catenatum
TTATTTGTTTCCAAGTTTATTGTAAGTGGGTCTATCTAATGAACTCTATCTTGCATTGCCACTTCCTATGGAGAAAGAGAAGTTTGAAATTTTCAAATGTATGGGATAGGAGATATTATTATATGAAGATAGTTATATTTTTTTACTTCTTCTAAAACAAATAATTATCATTCTTGAAATGATACTTACAAAAGTAGAATAAAAAAAACAGATCAAAATAAAAGAGAAGATGAATTAGAGGAGTAAGATTTAGTCCTATTCAAATGGACCTGTGACTCCATCTCTAATTAGGATATACAAGCTAGTAGAGAAAATATATTTAGGGTTCGTTTGGGACGGCTTTTTTACTGCTTCTT
>NW_021425042.1:0-215 GCF_001605985.2 Dendrobium catenatum
TGAAAAGGAACAAATGTCAGTTCTCCACCACACCATATTGCCCCCTGATAATCCATCCGTAGGGAAAAGAAAAAAATCCCAATTATCACCAATGAATCTATTAAATTCAAACGTATCAATAGATGTAATTTTTGTCTCCACAAGCCCAACAAAGAACGTATTAAATTATTTCACGAACTCCTTCAAATAACTTGAGGCTTCAATTTTCCTTTCCC
>NW_021425043.1:0-337 GCF_001605985.2 Dendrobium catenatum
GTGTGTGTGAGTTTGCCTTAAATGGCCTAAATGTCCCCAAAAAAAAACTTTATGGGGTGTTTGGTATAGGATTGGATTTAATTTTAGTAGGATTTATTAAATCCTGTAAATTCGGATTTAGTAAATTCTGAGCTCATAAATTCTGAATTGTGTTTGGTATGATAATTTTTAAATCCTTTTAAATCCAGAAAGATGTTTGACAACAAATAATAGAATTTAAAACGGTTGGAGAATTAAAATTGGAGGAGTAATATTAAGCCGCTTAATTCGCTTCCGCATCAAATTATAAATTTATATGTTCTTTATCACATATTATATAATAATTATTTTAATTACT
>NW_021425044.1:0-1085 GCF_001605985.2 Dendrobium catenatum
ACTAGAGGTTCCAACAAGGAGGCCGAACCTGGTAGACACCAGCTTGCTAGAGACGATGACCCATAGGTTGCTGGGTTCGATTCAGATGAGTCCATAAGGGCTAGGGGTGAAGAACATATTAAAGATTTGGAAAACCAGTTGACAACTATGATGTCACAAGTAAGAGAAATGCAAGAAAGATTCGATAAGTCAGAGTAGGATTCACTTAAGATTCAACAAACGGCTCGAGAGATTGTGGAAAAAGTTAGAAAGACAGAATCTGGTCCCAAGCCTCCTGATTTGAAACCAGTGATTCCTCCTTGCCTATCAGAGGCATCTCCAGCAGCACCTACAGTTCCCCCTGCTCCTTCAACTCTGCCCCAGAAATACATTAAGAAACTAATTGAGGACCAGGTAAGGGAGGCCTTAGCCTTTTCCCAAGGAATCGCATATATTCCAAAGGGTAGACCCTACCCCAGTTCCTTATCCAAAAGGCTTCGTGCCACCAACTTTTAAAATTTTCACTGGAATAGAAAACCCGAGACAGCATCTAGCACACTTCAAAGCAAGTTGTGGCAATGCAGGAGAGTCATATGCTCTACTATTTCGCCAATTTGTAAGTAGTCTATCCGGCATCGCTTTTGAATGGTACACCGATTTGCCCAATGGTTCAGTTAAAACCTTTAGCGATCTAGAAAACCTTTTTCTTAAAAGATTTTCTGGAGCGCAACAACGAACTACTGTGGGCGATCTTGTTGTTGAGAAACAAAAGCCGGGAGATCCTCTGGTTGAGTACATCTTGAGGTGGCGAAATCTCTTGATGAAGTGTGAACCCCAGTTGCAAGAGCAACATGCGGTGGAGATCCTTCTTAAGAATGTCCACGGCCATCTTGCTTTTCTCCTGAAGGGTTTCACTATTAAAACTTTTGAAAAACTTCTTAATAAGGCTAGCAATTTGAAGAAAGAGGCTCATAAGATGCCATTCCTACAAGAATAGTCTGAAGAAAAGAAGGGTCCGAGATTGGTTAAGACTTTTGAGAAGAAGGCAGTAGTGTCGGCAGTTGACAAGGGAAAAAGGCCAATGACTAGTCAGCCCAGTGTTCCTC
>NW_021425045.1:0-389 GCF_001605985.2 Dendrobium catenatum
TCTAACTTTTTTTGTTAAGTAATAAATAAACATATTTTGATGATCAGAGTTAGGTGGAAGTATAGGTTTGAAAGGGAAGCAATTTTGGAGAGGGAACCTGAGATGAGTCAATTGTATATGATCCGTTATGAATTATAGTGTTATATGTTAGAAGGTTGGCGATGATGTTTTTAAAAGGAAGGAAGGAATGTTATAACACCCATCCAAAAATTAATGTAGCTAAGATTAATATAGCTAAATATCTATCTAAATTTATTTCAGTTGGTAATTATATGTTTTAGAATTTTTAATGGGCTTTAGGTAACTAGGAATTGGGTTAGAAAAGTGAAAATCTAAGTTTGGAAATTTCCTATCTTAGCATTGTGACATTAATATTGGCAATGCCACAA
>NW_021425046.1:0-1203 GCF_001605985.2 Dendrobium catenatum
ATAAATTTCTACCCGGTGAAATGAAAGTTATGATTTTTTGAAGCTATAAGATATATACAATTTACTGTAATTTTTAGATATTGCATTTCATATAAATGAATTAGGCATTGGTAATATAAGCAAGAAAGTCTGGATGTCAACACTATAACTAATTCTTGTTGGCTATTAAAATGTAATACTGTGCACAAGACGGTGGGCCAGTGGACTTTCATTTAAAGAAGGTTTTTGGTGTTATCCCGATCGTAACCTGTAACTAATGACTAATTATGCCGACGGGAAAAGAGTGGCAACTCTTTTTTGATTGAAAACATGAATAGGATAGTTCTTCTTATATGACTTCATTTGTCTAGAGGAATAAATAATTACTTTACCATGCTGCATCAACTCATAATCCAAGCCCTTTAATGATACATAACTCAATATCTAATAACATAATCAAAATAGTTACTGACACTAAGAAACTCTTCAATCTCTAAAAGCTATCCTCACAATCGGCCATCCATTAAATGCTATTACCTTTTGTGTCAATCCAGCCAAAGGAATGTTTATTTTGATGATCACCTTATTCAATTCTCCATAATCAATATAAATAGACATTATAACAATCTGAATCTTTATAAAGAGTATAGGTGTAACCCATGAAGAGATACTATATCTGAAAAAAAAAACTTATCTAGTAGCTCTTACAATTGAACATAACACCACCATAATCTATTTAGCGCCTTCAAAATCAGTATATAATTCTACCTATTCAAACCATATATGATTCAAGGAAATCCACTAACTTTCTATATTTGAAACCTTCTTCATATGTTTGAAAATGTTTTGTATGCATGTGAAAGTCTGTATTTATTTTGACTAGGGTCCCAATGGTCTATTTTCATATTGGGAAAATTTAAACTTCTTCACCTTACGGTGCCACGGTGCTCGGGTAGGTGGCACTATGGAATTTAGCTCTCATGTTTTTGGCCAATTAATCCAATATTGTGATGTTATTGATGGAGCTATGGAACTATGCTCTCCCTATGGGAGCACTGTTATACGTAAGATCGGGTGCCATGACAAGTATGAATTTTATATTTAAATATTTTTCTCCACTATTTAATTTCATTTTAACTAATTGAGGGAGTTAGCTAGAGAGAGATAAAGCCAATTTTGGTACATTCCAATCCTTTTTTAGCTGATAGCTTAGCTCTAATAGTT
>NW_021425047.1:0-1804 GCF_001605985.2 Dendrobium catenatum
ATGTTCCCACATCATTCTCCCCTAGCATAAAAAGGCTTGACTCCGTCGAGACGCATTATTGAAAAAGAGATTGTTGCAGAAGACATATTCCCGGATCGAAGATTTTGTTCTCAATATTTTCCTCCTCTGGAGTGGCCTTTTGGAAGTCCCCAAAATTCATGCCCTGCTTCTCGATAGGGATATAATGAATTGATAATTTTAGTATCACCTTCGGCTTGCAAGATTTCTCAAATTGTACTCTAAGCAATTCCTTCACATGAAACTTTCCTTGCAACAGCCCAACACTAGCAGGAGAATTCAAGTTTATAATACTAGAAACCTTAGACCAGCTGTAGGGATTCAGAAGCAGCTCAGGCAAACTTTCAGCTTTCCTATATAACAATACCTCACCATCCCACTTGTTTTTCTCGGAATCAAAAACTCGGTAGCATAAGTTGGGGAGTTCTCCAGGAACAAGCACAATTCTGTATGAAGATGAATTCTTGTGAGATGAGCTCATGGCAAGTGCAAGGAGGGGTTGTGTCTTGTGAGCAGGGGGGACTTCTCGGCTTGTGCCAGTGAGAGGATTACATGCCATGAATTCCCCTGTGGTGCTGCGAAAGCAGACCAAACTTCCAGAGGAAGCAACGACAATCCAACTAGCTTGGTTGCTTTGGTTGACGCACCTTGGCTTATTGAGATTCTTCCAATTCCTTTCATTGATGTCTAATATGATAGAGTGGTCAAGATCCTGATCAACCATGAGGAACCAGGGATCTTTGAAAGGAATCTGCGAGCAGGCAATCCGAAACGTTGTAGAGGCAGAAACTGAGATCCATCTTTTGCAAACTGAACGAAGACGAAAGAAACTTGAAGCTGGGAGACATGAAAGTATCTTCTCAAGGAGGTCTTTGTTTAGTTCATCAAAGGCAAGATGGGGAAAAGTTTGAGCTTCATCTGATGCTTTTCTTTTTCTTGTCTTTCCTTCAGTTAGGTTCACGATCTTCTCCATCTTTGTAAAGCAAAAGCAATTAGATTCTGCACTCAAATTGCAGCAGTACTTACGAGTGGACCAATCACTATTCTCAAGACATTCACGAATGCTTTGAAGCATAGTTGGCATCCCTTGGGTACCAATTGCACCTATCTTTGTCAACTCTGCAATCAGCTTGGAAGGTCCAACCATGCTATCTTCTTGGTTCTCAAAGGAATTAGAAACAGTCGTTTGCATATTCGATGGATCCTCCTCATCGACATCAGCCAAGAACAGCTCCAACTTTTCTTCTCCAGCTCCCATATCAACAACACCTGTTCTCGGATGTTTTGATTTAGCTGCTTCATTACCATGAAGACTTAACACCTCAAGTATTTGACTATGGCTAAAACAAATAGCCTTTTCACCAGGCAGCACAAAATTAGAATATGACCCTTCATTGACATTATGTCGAACAGCTTGGGAGCATAGGATAGGATCAGCTTTATCAGTCAAATTCAAATGGAGTGTTTTCATACCTGTAGTAAAAACTTTCCTAGTACGACTACTAGCAGTTTTGCCACAAATTTCCACATCATATGTATTCATTTCAGCAACTCTGAGGGTAAGAAGACCTTGACATACCTCTCCACTTGGCCTACCAATTGTTGCAGCGGCAGCTGGGATGCAAACCACCTTATTTGCTTGATTTTTCCTTCTTTTAATCTCTGCAGTTTCCTCCAACTTCACGGTTTCTTCTCCCTTTACAGGGGATTCAATCATTTGGGATTGCTCTGGGCTCACTTCCACAATCTCGTGAAAGATGAAATTCTCGTTGTTGAAGTTGCTTGC
>NW_021425048.1:0-389 GCF_001605985.2 Dendrobium catenatum
ATGATGAAATCTATTACAAGTTGTAGTGATCATTGGCACATCAATTTTATCTATTTAAGGATTTACCCCTTCTACTTCGTAATATGAAGCCAAGTTAACTCGATCTACCCCTTCTACTTCATAATATTTTCACATCAATTTTATCTATTTTCTATATTTTATCATGTTCTACCCTTTGTTGTATATTTGCAAGGCACATAATGATGAGGACATCGTCAGCGATTTTGACACGTGTACCATCGGAGATGCCGGAGATCGACGGCCACAATCAGGAGTTTTATTTTAAGTCATTTTATGTAGTTGTTTATTTTATTTTTCAGTTTTTCCGCCTTTTGCCCTTATGGGTAGTTGATCGCTATTGTAGCCCAAGGGGCATTTTAGTCTTTTAT
>NW_021425049.1:0-204 GCF_001605985.2 Dendrobium catenatum
AGGGGATTAATGGCCTATTAATGCAATAAGAGCCTTCTTTTGAATTTCAAATCAAAACCACGGCTAATCAAGCCTGGTTTCCCTCCAATTAACCTCCCAATTCGATCCTAGCCGCTGATCTTAGAATTAGGAGCCTTAAATAGCGAAAATTAGGTTATTTTTGGGACTTTTTCTTGCTCTCTCTCTAGACCGCCTCAACACCTG
>NW_021425050.1:0-224 GCF_001605985.2 Dendrobium catenatum
TTAAAGAAGCTTTCTAGTATAAATTTTTTAATTTTTGCACTTTTAAAAAACAATAAAAAAGCTGTCTCAAACGAAGCCTAAGGCTTCATTTGGGGCTGCTTTCTTACTGCTTCTTAAAGAAGCTTTCTAGTATAAATTTTTTAATTTTTGGACTAAAAAGTTACTTTATGAAGTAGTAAGAAAGCCGTCCCAAACGAAGCCTAAGGCTTCATTTGATAAGACTT
>NW_021425051.1:0-233 GCF_001605985.2 Dendrobium catenatum
CCCCCCTCAAAATTGAAGCTGGTTCCGCCCCTGATTGTTGCTAGTTTCAAGCAGATGGTAAGGGGTTGTTTGGTATCCTATTTTAGGCGAGATTTAATAAATGTTTAGCTTAAATCTTGTCTAATAGACTTTTAGGGGGAGATTTTAAATCTCATTATTTTGATAAATGTCATTTAAGCCACATTATTGATTAAAGCTAGGATTTCTTAAATACCACCATTCACTGGATGATT
>NW_021425052.1:0-224 GCF_001605985.2 Dendrobium catenatum
ACAAAGAGGATATTAAATATGACTTCACCAAGTATTTGTTTGAGTGAGCCTTACATGAGGAATAATGTATGCGACGTTTGTTGGACTAATTTAAGATGATGTTAGTAGAATTTATCAAAAGATAATTTTTCTAACATGTCCCTTAAATTTTTTTAGGAAATTATAACATATTATAAGAGTAATCTTGAAAAAAAAAAAAAAACTTTGGGTGATATTGCATATAA
>NW_021425053.1:0-258 GCF_001605985.2 Dendrobium catenatum
AAACCGGCAACCCGTGCAGGTCGGTTCGGGTTAATAATCCTGACCCATTTAGCTAAACGGGTCAGGTTCGGGTCAACCTGTTTATGTCCGTGTCAACTCGAGTTTGACCTGAACTGGACCCGTTGACCCGAATTGACACCCCTAGTTGCAAGAAGCATATGAGCTCGTAGTCAACCTTCTTTCCCTAATTCCCATCCTCCTCCCATAACCGTCGGCCACCTTCCTCCTAGCCGCCGGTTTCAAGCCCCTCCTCCACCA
>NW_021425054.1:0-693 GCF_001605985.2 Dendrobium catenatum
ATTTGATCTTTTTCCCTTGATGTTTCTTTCTGGAGATAGTGACTTGTTGGTGATAAGGATGTAATAGCTTCCTTGTCCACCATTTTATATTTCAATGTCTACTTGAATCTATTTGAGAACTTAAAGTTATCATGTAATGTTTGCATCTTGATAATGTATCTCTTACTTGAAAGTCTAGTTCATCATCAAATACTCAAGCTTGAGTTCAATGTGGACTCAAATCAAATCTTTACTTGAGTCTAAATCTTTCAAATCATGCTCAAGTTACTTAAAATTCAATTTTGATCAAAATTGAGTCTTGGTTTGAATCCAAGTTCATTTCAAATTCCAATTCTGATTTGAGTAGATCCCTCGTTTATTTGTTGACTTAAGTTCAAGTTCCAAGTTCAAGTGCATGTCCACAAGTTCTCTATTTGAGTTCAAGTTCTATGTTCTTTGTGATCCCTCAAGTTCGAATTCACTTGAGTCTACTTGGGTCTTTTGTTCAAGCTCAAAATTCAAGTTCACTTTTAGTTTAAGTCCTCAATATTTTCAAATAGAAATTCGGCAGCATTCCGGCGTCATCCCCGCGTAGGGGGCTACATCAGAGTGTGTAAAGCCTTCCCGCCTGCCAAGAAAGGCAGTCGCGGTAGGTGTCGGGTGACACCGCGGCCGCAGTTCCAATCCCCGCTCGCTAAAAAATGCGGTCACGGG
>NW_021425055.1:0-236 GCF_001605985.2 Dendrobium catenatum
GAGTATAAGATGAAAGAAGGTTTTCTGGGATAAAAAAATTAGAATGGAGTAGTACCACCCAGAACTATAGAGGTCACTGAATTAATTAAATAATAAGCTCTCTGTGCAACATGGCATCGGGGAGACCCGTTGTTGTGCCAGGCAAAGCTTCAATATCAACATGTCCTATTTTCTGCATGGTTTATTTGACCCTATGATAAGGTCATCGACAGACATTTTAGGCAGGTTTATCGACG
>NW_021425056.1:0-223 GCF_001605985.2 Dendrobium catenatum
TGCTTTTTATTTTCCGCATTTTTCTTTTGTTTAAAAACCTCTGTGGTTGAAAAACTTTTTCTATAAAAATTTAATAAATATATATTTTTTTTATTTCGGTTCAACACAACTTTAAAGAGGGTTAAGTTTTTAAAAATACCAATTCACTCCCCCTTTTGGTAGCCATAGGATATTAATACCTATTCCCTAGACTCAACAAGTGGTATCAGAGCTTTGTTTCAAA
>NW_021425057.1:0-300 GCF_001605985.2 Dendrobium catenatum
TAATATTGTAATTAAATATTATATTTGAATTAAAATTAAATTAAGCTTTAATTATCTGTCAAATTAAATTGGTTTTAATTTTCATTGATTAAAGATTTAATTTTGGTCAGTTAGAGTGGCTATAAATAATTTTTGGGTTTAAATTTGATTTATTACAATTTCTGAAACGTTTTAAGGGTTTAATTAAAGTTTAAATTTAAGAAAATTAATTAAGGGTCTTAATGATCTCTAAAACTAGTGAAATTTTTCCTAAGGTTGAGAGTGTCACTAAGTTTAAGTGGTTCAAATTTCAAGTTAAAA
>NW_021425058.1:0-702 GCF_001605985.2 Dendrobium catenatum
ACCACGTTCACCCCCTCTATGATTCTTACTAAAAAAGAACTTGATTGACATCTAAAACGGGCTCCAAAAATCTCTGATTTCAAAAGTAGCCATTACTGTTCGTACAATACGATTCAACATCGTACAGTACGATTTTCATAAATAGACTTCGTCCTGGTACGAAGATGTACGAACAATTAAAAAACAATTAGTACTGTACGATATAATATCGTACGGTACGATCCACAAAATACTATTTGTACAGGATGATGGTCTGGACGACCAGATGTCATCTCTGTTCATCGTATGGTACGATCGCTATCGCATAGTACGATGAGAAAAAAACTAAGAGATCATCCTGAACGATATCCGGGACGATCAAACTTCATCTCAGTTCATCGTATGGTACGATCCGGTTTGTACAGTATGATGTTCAAAATTTAATTAGGCCTGGATTTCATGCACTAATCATGGGTTAATTTAAGTAAGTATTTAAAATAAATCGTACAGAATGAAACTATTCATACAGTACGAACGGTGCAAGATCACTTACTTAAATTAAACTACGGCTAGGGTTTTGGATCTGAATATATCGTACAGTACGAATATATTCGTACAGTATGATCTATTCATAGAATCGTCCACATAGCTTGTATCGTACGGTACGAATTAAAACCGTACAGTATGATCTCGAGAGAAGAAATTCTAATACATTTTGCATTT
>NW_021425059.1:0-1108 GCF_001605985.2 Dendrobium catenatum
GGGTGTTTTCTTTTGTTTGTGCTAATGATTTCCATCGAATTTCTTATGGATTTTTCAGTGGAAATTTGATATGATAGATTTTGAACAAGGATACCGATGAAAAAATTTGCTAGTTTTTTTAACAGATTATTCGCCGATAAAACGAGCGGTAGATTTCACCAACTTTATAGTGGAGAATTCCATTGGAAACACTTGAGAAAATTTTTGCCTTTATTTTGCCAAAAAAATTTGGTGAAAAATTTGTTTGTTATCCCCCTAAATTATGATGATTTTTCTTTCATTAAAACTTCAAAAATCTACCAAAAATATGTCAGAACCATTTTTCATATAATATAGTCCATTACAAATAACATTTTGATGTTCATTTTAATGATGGAATAATGCTCGTTGAAAATCTGCTAGAAACACAAATTTTTTATAGAATTCCTATCTTATCTGATAGATAAATTTATTGGACAAATTAAGATTTCTTGTAGTTGAAACCTTTAAATCTATTTTATGATGAGTGTAATATTAATCATTTATTACACACATTTTAAAGCAAATCCAAGGAATTTTAAGCCGATCATATTTAGATTATCAATGCATCGTACTTGCCAAAAAAAAATCTTTCAATTTGACTAATAATAAGAGAGATGATTAACTAACCCAACATGTTATAAATAAAACCCAAGTGATTCCAACAATTCTTGCATAAGTATTAAGATAAATGGCCAGTTTTAGCTAAACCACCTTCTACCATGCCACTCTATGCCTTCCTCATATCAATCATGAATAGCAGCACAGCTAGCCACACAATCTCCTACACCAATGACAGATGCACCACCAGCTTCGATCCTCCGACCACTTCTCATACATGGTGTCAACCAGCGGCACCCCGAGCACTAGCGCATTCATCAACGTGCTCAGCGAGAAAGTTTTTATGGACCATCAGTAGTTGTTTCCTCCCACCTCGCCTCTAAACTTCACCAAAATGATGATGACAAAGAGGATAAGCAGTTTTGAAATAATGTTGGTGGTGATGAAGCGATAGTTCATGGAGAAAGGGTCGGTGAGGAGGGAGAAGTTCATGTTGAAGAAGGAAAGGGTGAAGTAGGTGAAAAGTTTG
>NW_021425060.1:0-487 GCF_001605985.2 Dendrobium catenatum
CAATACCCGAATACGCAATTTTAAACATTGATTCTAATAAAATTGATCATTTAAACTTAAATCACTTTCAATCAAATTGAAGCCCAACACTTAGGATAGACCGGGGCACTTCTGAATTATTTCAGAATCCCAAGTGCCTCATACCCTTCTTCCTTTCACTCTGAAAATAAATGTTCAAACTTGATTTATTCCCTATTCAAATTTCAAACCTTACCTTCTTTTGATATCGAGCCTTAAAATCTTAAATGAAATTTATACTGCTATTTTAATCGAGAATATTCGTAGGAAACTCCGTTTTCCTATGATGTAATCAATTAAGAGGGCTTACGCTCGGAGGAGATTTAGTAACCCAGACCAGATTTTAAAAATCAATTTTTCAAAACCTCAATTAATTCTCTTTGGGAAAATCAAACCCGACGATTATTATTGTCATTTTCAAACGATCGATAGTGATTGATATCTTCTTTCTTCGGAGAGATATATCAAT
>NW_021425061.1:0-283 GCF_001605985.2 Dendrobium catenatum
GTCAGCACACCGATATTACAATTAGAACATACAAAAACTTCTGGTTTGAATAATTTGGTTGAGTTCACTCAGTATTTTAACGAGGGTTATTGCATAGTATCAGAACTTGACGACTACTGTGAGTTAACTGGAGCTGTCACAGATGTGGAGAGCAGCAGCAGCAACTGCGAGAGAGAGAAGCAGGAGGATGGGGATAATGATGATATGCTGGGTGGAGTATTTTCCTTTTCAGAAGATGGTTAGTCCTAAAATATCTTAATATATAAATATTGGATACATGTGT
>NW_021425062.1:0-505 GCF_001605985.2 Dendrobium catenatum
CAAGTCTTTGTCCCACTAAGTGGGGTCGACTACATAAATCCTTTTTCTTCATTTTGTCCTACTAAAATTCAAATTCTCATTTAAATCTAATAAGGAAATATTTTTTTTAATATCTCTAACCAAGTCTTTTTAGGTCTACCTCTACCTTTCTTAACATATATAAGTCAAATTTAATACCTCTATTTTCCTAACCAGGTCATTGGATGGCAGCAATTCTACATAAAATTCTTAACTAATTATGTAAAACTTCAAATTATGCAAACTCAAAGGTATTGGACTCATCTTTTGGTCTAATATTTATAGAAATATAAAACTTCTAGAAATCATTAGATATCCAAAAGTCAAAATTTGGTGAAATCCCCTTTATTAAATAATTAAAAAATCATAAATTCCATAAAACAAAGAAAATTCATAAATTAATAACTCAATTAGTTTATTTATATGAACTATAATCACACTTCATACTCCATCAATAATGTTTTTAGGAAGAAAAGAACTAAGTTTA
>NW_021425063.1:0-255 GCF_001605985.2 Dendrobium catenatum
TTTTCTCTTACCTAATTACATAAACTTCTAAAAATTTATATTTAATTTTAAATATATAATCATGTAAAATATGATATTAATGTGAAAATTAAATTTTAGCAAATAACTTGTTTTCATTAAATTTTAAAGCCGAGTGGGTCAAAGCCACCAACTGCATCCCCACCAATTTGAATAGAATGAGTAAAACGCGCAGCATACAAATATTGAACAAGAAGCACAAATTCCACTCTGTACACAGCTAATGGAGCACTGAAA
>NW_021425064.1:0-726 GCF_001605985.2 Dendrobium catenatum
TCAACTATCAATAGAGATAGCTTCCTAAGATCATTCAGACTCTAGAACTAGAATTTCTTCAGAAAGCTACGAGTACTTTTATTAGGGGGGGGGGCACGTGCCCCCTCCCTCCGCAAATAATTAATAGTCTAAAGATAGATATTTCTTCACATTTGATTTGGGATACAAACGGTATTCTCTCCATCCTAATAAAGGCAAAATTAATTCTAAGGAGATTTAATTCAACCTCTTTCATAAAGGTTAATGTCATCAAGCAGGGCTTTGAGATAAAATCTTAGATAGTTCATACATTCTTAGTGGATTCTCTCAACCTCTTCCATATAAGTTAACATCATCGAGCACAGCTCTGACATACAACCTCATATAGGTTATACATCTTAGGTGGATTCTCTTGACCTCTTCCATATAAGTTAATGTCACCTAGCATTGATTTGACATACAACCTCGGATAGGCGTCGCACTGTTCATCTACGCCATTTTTTTCTCTCTACCGAACAGGTTGGGAAGAAAGGCGTGAAAGAAAACGACTGTTTTAGCGGCAAAATGGTGTTGGATTGGAGATGAAACACGGCATTTTTTTATTTTCCTGCATTTTGGAGTGAAAAATTACATTTTCGGTTGGAGATGCCCTAAACCAGGAGGGTCTCCCATCATCTATCTCTTCCTTTCGTTCTATAATAATACCTCTCCATCTTAAACTTATTTACAACCCAACGATGGAAACAT
>NW_021425065.1:0-211 GCF_001605985.2 Dendrobium catenatum
AAACTATAAACCACAATTGAAAGGTGAATTAGGAAGACATAAGAGTAGGAGAAAAAGTTTACCCAAGGGAAAGACAAGTACGGAGCTCCGGCGTGGTCGTTTGGATGCTTTGGAAATGAATGGACAGCGGCACGAGCCTCCTAGCTGTCTTGGGACAGCATTTTGGCAATCTGCAGGCCTTGGACAGCAGCCGGAGACCTTTCCAATTGGC
>NW_021425066.1:0-562 GCF_001605985.2 Dendrobium catenatum
TGCTCTTAGAACGAACGCTTCGTTCGCGTTTTAAAGGAGGAGGAAGGAGCGGGATCGAGGCGAAGATGCAGGATTTACGCCGGGTTTACGGAGAAGTGATGCGAACGGCGCCGAATCGGCGCAATCTCGGCATGATTTTTAGGATCCGATGGATTCAAGGTATGTATGCTGGATTTTTGGCTTCTTCTCTCTTTTGATCTCTTGGGTATAACATGAAGGTCAACAAATGCCCCCCAACAAATGTGGTTCGCGTCTAGAGCGAATCATGTTTGTTGTAAGCTATTAGACCCTGTGGATCTCTAGATATTTATTCTAGATGTCACACAAGGGTTTCATTTAGTGGATCTCCAGAGATTTTCTTGGATGTCATACTGAGATTTTCTTTAGTGGATCTCCAAAAGTTATTTGGATGTCACACTAGTTCTCTTTCTCCATTTCTTTTTTAGATGCATTACTTTGTAGATTGATGCTAGCGGATAGCATATGCTCAAGATTTTTTAATAATCTGGTTGTATCTCGACAAAATTTAAATATTTATTTGGGGATCTCGGCATGCAGTGCG
>NW_021425067.1:0-333 GCF_001605985.2 Dendrobium catenatum
AATTCGAGGTATTGCACGCAAAAATCGGACAAAAAACAAATTTTTGGCGAATTTTTGAAGATAAACAGTTTAAAAAAACTTTTTTAATATTTATTTTATAAAAAATCGGGCGGCGGGACTCGCTCGGGACACGCGGCGAATCCGGGATGGCTCCCGCAGTTCGGGCAATCATTGCCGATGATTGCGCCGCCGCGCAATCATCGGCAATGATTGCCGCGGCGCTGAATACGAGGGCGGGCCACTTAAACCAGTCAGCAATTGATCACGACCGTCAGATCTCCGCTGATCTAAGTGGACGGCCGTGATCGCGCTGGACCGCGCGTGAGACCGCGG
>NW_021425068.1:0-1132 GCF_001605985.2 Dendrobium catenatum
GACGGTCCTCTTTCATACACCGGGCTGCCCTTGTACTTGACATACTTGAAGAACTTGATCACCACTATCGTAGGTGATATTCGTACTTATGTCAACAGTGATTCATTGTACTTTAAATACACTATTGTTATCCACAAGTATACATTTGCAGAGGACCACTATATTCACTACGACCTCCTGAAAATGTTTGTAGAAGATCCATTATTTCTGTGCATCATATCCACCCTTTCACCAATCTCGGGTGGATGATGATTTCATTTGTTGCAGGGACCGATCTTTGATTGCTCGTTAACTTTGCAACTATCTGTTGTTGCTTGTAAGCATAGTATATTGACCATGTAGGAATTGTTGTAGGAGTTCGTACATTAAGGTCTTGTAGTTTGAACTTCCCGTGTGCGATCCAAATTTTGATCTTTGCATGTGTTTTGATCCAAATTCAGTTTCATTCAGACTTGAATTCATCAAGTTTATAAGTCCCCACTTGATGTCGTATAGTCTGAGTTCAAGTGCGAGTTTAACTGCTTCATTCGGATTCGGATCCAGCCCAAATCAAAGTCTTTGTTTGATGTTTTATATTCGGATCCCCTGATGTTGCACAGTTCGAGTTCCAAGAACAAGTTCAAGTGCTTGTTCAGAGTCTTCTGAAGTCTTTGTAGGTACAATTTCACGTTCAAATGATTTGATTTTGACTCCAGTTTGATTTTATTTCATTTCAGTTTGATCTTTAGAAACTATTTACATTTTGTTCTGAATTAGATCCACAAGTTCACTGTTCATCGTACAGGTCCTCTGATCATTCAATTCAAGTTCTGTGCATTTTTTGTTCAAGTATGTTATTGCCCAAGAAGGTCTTCGAATTGCTCAAGCCTTTGTACATTTCAGTGAAAATTTCGGCAGCACCCCTGCATATCCCCTGTTTGGGGGAAAATAGGGAGCTGGGCCTTCCCACCACGCTACTAGAGCGTGTATGGTAGGTGTCCGTAGACACCGCAGTCGTACAAATTTTCATCCCACCACGCTACAAGAGCATGTATGGGGCCTTCAACAGTACCCGTATCAGAACAGCAGTGACGTACCAGAACAGCAGTGACTCCCCACCACGCTACAAGAGCATGTATAGGGCTTACCCGCC
>NW_021425069.1:0-206 GCF_001605985.2 Dendrobium catenatum
AGAGTAATTTTTAATACTTGATAGTTATTATTTATTAACAAGAATAATGGATAACATAGTTAACAAACGTGCATCTAATTAAAAATAAGCGTTAAATACATCAAAAAAAAAAAACTATACTAAATCCCTTTATGAAAGAGGGTATAATTGAGTTTTTATTTTAACGAGTAAAAAATAAAAATAAATTGAAATTTTAAGCATGTCAA
>NW_021425070.1:0-1122 GCF_001605985.2 Dendrobium catenatum
CCAAATCTGAAATCAACTGGAATTAATTCCAATTTCAAGGTTCATTGCACATAGACATTCATTGAATGTGGACAATCCCTTCCCCCCATTTTTCTTTGGCCGACCCCTCTCTCTCCCTTCTTGTCGCCGCCCCTCTCTCTCTCTTTCCCTCCGATTACAATTGTTTCCCAATTAAAACCCAATCTTCCCCATAATCCCTTCACCAATTAGAGAATTTAAATTCAAATTCTCCCCCCTTCCCTCTCAAATTAATTCCAATATTAATTAATATTCAAGTTTAATTAATCAAGGAATTAATTTCATTCTCTCCTCTTGGCTTCTATCAATAACTAATTCCCAGACCCAAGGCTCCCCCAAGACTGGCCGACCTCCTTCCCCTCCATCAAATCACTAGCCACTTTTGCCATCCCGGAGTTGAAGCGACTTCTCTTCCCCCATGGATGGCTAATACTTAGCGTGACCACGGATTCGTCTACGACCATCAAGGCTTAGTGGATATTCTACAATCCCCTTTCTTCGACCTCAATCTGGAAGTTGACGACACCGTCGACGAATACGTCGACCGCATCCTCTTCATCCTGACATCTTCTATTGAAGAACACCAACCCTCTGGACATTGGTGAATCATCAGACATCTACCCGTGTCTTCCCTTCTGGCTAACTTTCCGTGGATCAAGGCCATAAGCGTCCTCTTTCTTTCGGTGGCATCTCTAGGATTGCTGAAGTTGTTCTTCCACTAACCCCACTATCAAGAGTGAAAGAGAGGGAAACTCGATGGTGAATTTTCTATTATTAAACGGTTGTTAACTAAAAAAATGAAAATGAAATTAAAAAAAAAAATCGGAGCAAATTGCACCCAAACGAAGCAACCCTTCGTTCAGAACTAGGCAACTGCCAGCTTACTCCTTTAAAATGATTGGACCATCTAGACTACGCGATTAATCTTCTATTTTCGTTGTTGCGGTTTGGTTTCATTGTTTCACAAGAGGTGAAGAGATTGCACGGTCGCGTCTTAGGCTCCCTCGTCGTTGTTCGGCTTCGTCACTTTGCAGGAGGTAGAGATCGCACGAGTCGTCCTTCTGATCCTTCGTTGTTGTTCAACTTCGACCCCTTCGTTGCTGT
>NW_021425071.1:0-4954 GCF_001605985.2 Dendrobium catenatum
CGATTCAGAGGGCCCCGGGTCGTCGTAACCGTTTATCTTGCGGTGCCATTTGGCGGAGAACCGCCGATTAGAGGACACGTACCACGTACTTACTGACAGGAGATTGTTTGAGAATGGATCCTAGTGATATTTTCGACTAGGCATTTGGCTCTTTGTGAGCTGAAGTAAATTTTGATTTGTCCACCCCGGCAAACTGTTGCGGAGGGTGGATGGATTTTGCTTTTGAGTGATTGATTGATTTATTTCAATTTTAAATATTTTGGATTTTGGAATTTTTGTGAAGTTTTTGGGTTTTTATGGGTATTTTGGGTGGAGCTTGAAAGACATTTGGATATTTGGGAGATATTTCAAAATATTTGGGAACCCCTCCGGTTGAGATATGCATTCAACACGGCCATCATCGGGGTGTTTGGGGTCATTTCCATTTAAAGCTTGAACCTTGTCGACTCTGTCTGCCTGTCGACAGAGGATCGGGTTTCGTATGCTTTATGCCCTTGATAGTGAATTCTTATTGTTATAGGCCTTGAAGGCCTAATATGAATGTATTAAGACAAATATGACGGTCGCCACAACCGTATAATTGTTTATTGGTTCGAACCCTGTCGACTTCTATTGACCTGTATAGAAGGATCGATTTCGAACCTAAATTCACTTGTCAACCCGCACAGCATCCCTAGACGTTATGTGTGTACCAATAACACGCTCGCCGGGGCCCATGCGGGTGATTTTTATATTGATTTAGGCGTACCTCATTGTGTACCTATGTGTATACAAATTATAGTGCAGGTGCAGGGGTACTTTGAAGCATTTGTAGTTGTGTAAATGACTGTCATCTGGATGCACACAACTTTTCATTTGAGAGCTTATACACGCCTTCTGTCCGCTAGTACAAATGTTGCGGATCAGGTGGCGTGACGTTGTAGATTGTAGATGCCTTCTGTCTGCTTGTACGAATGTTGCAGATCCGGTGGCGTTGGATTTTGATGTTGACTCCCCCTTTCTCAATCACCGGGGGTGGATTTTCTGGATTTTGGAGTCGAAGACTGCTGATTTGGAAAGAACTCCTTTTAGGCTCTTCAGCGTAGTGGACTTGCTATTTCCGATGTTTGTGGGCACCCGAACTATTCTCTCCTTAATTATAGAACCAAAAAGAGACTTTGAAACACCAGAAAGTTTGGTTCTAATTTGTTCAAATATTTCACCCTTTCTGCCAGGGGGGTGTCCTTTTCATACATAGAGTTGCCCTTGTACTCGAAATACTTGAAGATCTTGATCACCGTTGTCGTAGGTGATATTCGTACCTGTGTCCACAGTGGTTCGTTATGCTTACGATATACACACTGTTGTTATCCACAAGTATTCATTTGCTGGAGATCAGTTGTATCCGCTACGACCTCCTAGTAGTATTCATAGGAGAGCCCTTGCTTTTGCATTGAAACCACCCTTCACCAATCTCAGGTGGTTTTGCTAATTGTACTCGCTTGCAGGGGCGAATCCTCCACTAACGAATGTCGGCATTGCCATCTCAATCTACATGCAATTGTTGCTAGCGTTGGAGGTTTTATGCCATAGCTTACAGGTAGAAATTCTTGTCCATTTCTTAAACGAATTATACTTAGGATTTAAATTTGAGTTGGAGCTCTTGTATGATTGTTCAGACCAAATTTGGATCGAGCTTAAGTTCAAGTCTGAGTCCAAATCTTTGTTCCAAGTCTTGCTCAAGTCCCCTGCAATCCTTTGAATTCAATTTTGATTTTATTCAAATTTTGACCTTTAGACATCATTTGAATTTTGTTCTGATTCAAGTTTATAAGTCCTCTGTTCGTGTTCAATCAAGTTCAAAGGTCAATAAGTCAAGAAGTCCACAGGTCCTCTGTTCTTATAAATTTGAGTCCCATTGCTTGTTTGTTTTGAGTTCAAAACAGGTCCCGAGTGTAGTAATATTTCACCCGAAATTTCGGCAGCCTCCCGGCGTCTCCCCCGTTTAGGGGAAAAACAATGGAAAACTGGGCCTCCCGCCACGCTAGAGAAAAGCGTGTACGGTAAGTGCCCTCTTACGAGGACACCGCGGCCATGTAAAGTCTTTGTCCCCACCACGCCAGAGAAAGGCGTGTATGGGTCTTCAATACCTGTTGCAAGAGAGAAGCAGTTGTTTCCCCGCAAGCGGGTACTTATGAATATCCCGGTCTCGCCGTAGGCGCCGCACCGGGTTCCCTTCCCACCACGTTAGAGAAAAGCGTGTATAGGTGGTTTGTCGGTGCGCCACGAACGTCGAGAACAGGTTTGGAACCGAGGGTTGCTCGCCTACCTTGTCGTGGGTGTCGCGCCGGTTGTCCCTCCCACCACGCTAGAGAAAAGCGTGTATAGGCAGACCACGAACTCGACACGCACGCCGAGGTAAGAAAGCGAGCAAAGGTTCAAAAAGTTATACCTTGGTCGGCTGGCGGATCGGCGACGGCTCGTGGATCGAGACAAGAGGGTACGAAAACCGAGGCGGGAAGGGATATTTGCTACTTATTATTATTTTTCTTTATTATAATTTACATTAATTATAATAATAATTAAATAATTATTATTATATAATTAACCACTAATTACTCAAATAATTATTAATTAATAAATTAATATAATTATAATTATCTTGATTAATTATAATAATTATTTAATTAATAATTATAAATTAATATAATTAGATAATTAATTATTAATATAATTAAATAATGTTATTAAATCATAATTTAATAAAAATTATATATAAATATAACATAATATATAAATATATAATAAAAAAAAAAATCTCTTCACCCTCTCTTCCTCTCTTGGATCGGGCCATGCCAAAGACCGGCCGAAGGAGCGCGCAAAGGGGAGAACAGCGAGCTCCCGTTGCTGGCTTCCAATCCAACAGACAGGGAATGTCGTCGGGGAGTGAAGTCCGACAGCAAGGATGGAGGTAGGGGGCTCTCGGGTAGAAGGATTTGGCCGAAGAAGCGTTCGGTAGGGAGAAATTTGCCTACACAGCCGCGAGCTCCTATACTGGCTTCCGATCAAATGCCGCAACTTCCGATCCGTCCAGGAAGGAAAAGTCGTCTAAGGAGCAGAGTCGACCGGCCACGGGAGAACCGAAGAAGCGCACGAAAGGTAGACAGTTAACTTCACAGCCGCCGAGCTCCTGTTCTCGCCTCCGTTCAAAATGTCGTGACTTCCGATTCGAACAGGAAGGGAGTGTCGTCGGAGGGGAGCGGTCGAACAGCCTCGAAAAGTTCTTATAAATTTTGATTAGATTTTTTTATGAGGCTGAATTAATCTTTTGGATAATACTAGTTTAAATCATAGATTTAAGTTTAGGAGATTTCAGTAGTTTCAGCTGCTTCATGTGAAATCAGTCTGAAACCATTTTTTTTTTTGTTTCGATTGGTTTCTTCACTTTCACAGAAACTGAAAAGTTCCGGCTCACTTTCGAATTTCAGCTGAAACTCACATATTACTAATGAAACTTCACTAAATCTACTGAGAAGTTGCACTGTAAAATGGCCAAGCATGAACTAAACCAAGTAGGCTACAAAAAGTGAATAATGCAAACTACAAGAGTGATGCAAAACAATAGACATTAACACAATAATGACCAGAAATATTCATAAGCTCAACTAGACGCTCACAAGAAAGGAATTATTCCTTGTTTAAGGCTTCAGCTCCAATAAATTTAAATCAAAACTAGTTTATAAAAACCTAAATGATGTGATACCAACATGCGAAGGAGCTTCTTAAGAAAATTAAAAGTCGTCCCCTCCTTCCCCTCCTGGGTGGTTACGGATCTATATTAGATCCTCGCAGTCACTACCCTATCTGCGGCGCGCCCATGGTCGCTCGCTATTCGGGAGCAACATTTGAAATCAAATTTCAAATTAATTTCCCATCCATTTCATTTAACAATCCTGAAATTATTATTTCAGGCTTTTGAGTTTTTAAAACCCCTCCCCTCCCCTAATGAAACACGCGGCCACCTTTCATTTGGTTTCCCCATCATTAACCCATCAAATGCTCGTTATTTATTCCTCCTGATCTCTGAAATTTAAAATTCAAATCGATTTTCCCTCCGACTTAACAACATCTGAAACCTTTACGATTCAGATTTTTGTATTAATTACCTAAAGCTAAAGCCACCCAAACTCTAATCTCCCGACACCCAAGCTCCCTTCCCTCTTATACCCGCTCCCGGACCATCCCATCCCTCTCTCCCCTGTGAGATTCCCGCCGGCCCTCTCCCCTCCCGTCTCCTCCAACTGCTTATCAAACGACACAGTCACCTCTTTCAAACACCACGTATCTTCCTCTCTTCGGTCTGGATATTAACTGCTCACGCCAAGGCATGCATGGCGGAATGCCCGCAATCGGAATCTTCGGATTTGTTGCATGGACGATCCCGAGTCAAGTCGACACTCCACCAATCGCCGTTCTTTGATGTGGGTTTGACTTCGACGCACCGTTGAAGACTACTTGGAACCGCATACTCCCCACGCTCGTGACGTCATCGACGAGCAATTCGAGGACTAATCGTTGGACCCGCAGACGCGCTATCCGCGTGTCCTCCTTCCACCACCCGTCGACCTGCTCGTGGTTCCACAGACCATCGATCATTGTAACCCTCCTCATGGCATGCGTTTGGTGTGCATCGAAAGAAAACTCTTCCCCCCGCTAAGCCTCGTGTAGTTGCAGATGGATCAATCCCCCCTACAGGTTGAAACCCTTCTCGTTATTCATTACGGCATTTTATGTGACATATAGCTTTATTAGCTGTATATCTAGTGGGCGTACTAACCTTTTTATGGTCTTATCATGAGTTTTGGTTTAGATCTACTTGTACTCCTTCGCCTAAGTCAATGTCTAACAACTAAGATACCTTTAATGATTTTACTTAGTTTATCTCAATAAGCTCTTATATTCGTATTCATTAGTC
>NW_021425072.1:0-1145 GCF_001605985.2 Dendrobium catenatum
TTTAGTTTTTTTATTGAGTGCAAAAATTTAAAAATTTTGAGTGACAATCGTCCGGGATGAAATTTTTTCATATGGGACGATTTGTGTAGTGTGTCAAACTGTCGGATTTTGAACCGTTTGAGTACAGTTTTCAGTGTTTTATCGTCACTTCGTCTGTAAGATCATCATGATCGTCCGGGATAAAATATTTTTCAAACTACGGGACGAATGAATAAGGCGGTTAAATGGATAAGGTAGTTTTTAATACGAACTTCATTCGTACAAGCCTTTGGTTCGTCCGGACGAACACATGTCAGTTCGATGGAGGGGACGGTTTCAACTGCCATTAAAACGATCATAAGTTCTGATCATCCCATGATGAACACATGTTCGTCTATACGATCATTCTGGTCAATGTCTGTACGAACAGATGCTTCATAAGTTGTGTTGATTACAAAAAGCAATTTCATTTTGACGCATTGGTTCGTCCATACGAAATTTTTTCGTACGGGACGAATCGAAAAATTTATACGGTTACGAATCAAAAAATTTGTACGGGATGAAATTTTTTTGTCTGGTACAAACGTGTCATTTTCAATAAATAGAAGGGCTTTTGAACTCAATAATCGCACTCAAAACTTCACTTTCAATCTCTTTTGTACTCTAGATCTTATTCCAAATGGCAATTTCAAGTAAAAGACAAAAGATTATGGCAAAGAAACCACATATAAATTATTCTAAAAATTTCCTTTTCAAAGCAAATGAGGAATCTTTTCCTAGGTTCGCCTCAGCGAAGATCACTCCCTACAGAATCCTAATCCAAGAACAACTTATCTTTCAGGTAATGAACTTATTTGCTTCAACACAGTTTGGTTTTATCCTTACCCTCATCTATCTCTACAATAATACCTTTCACTACTTCCTCGCCAACATGTCCTTTAATTCTTACCACTTTATAATCCATTCCTTTGTCTTCAAACAAAGAGTTAAAATCACCAAGGTTGACTTAGGAGCCTTTTTGAATTTACAGATAGAAGGAGCTAGAGCCCATCACTTGTTTAACACTCAAGATTATGCATGGTATGAAATTAATAATGTGATTAGAGGAAACAATCTGAACGAACATGTGGCTAGAGTATCTAGTCTCGTTCGAAATGCACGTATCA
>NW_021425073.1:0-248 GCF_001605985.2 Dendrobium catenatum
TAGCAATCGGGGTTGACTAAGTTATTTAAATTGGTTGGAATTAAGAGGCAAAAATTAATCTTAAAAAGATTTGTTTACTGATTTTAATGGGTTGGTTATGAATTTTAATAACCTATTAAAAGGATTTTAGAAGGCTAGAGAAATTAACAGATTTTAAAGGATTACCAAGATACGTTAACTAAGGGGTCAAAACATGGCTTTTAAAATTAAATTTAATCTTAAGGATTTCAGATTTTTAATAAATACTA
>NW_021425074.1:0-214 GCF_001605985.2 Dendrobium catenatum
TAAATCTTTTTATTTACTTTATAAATTATATTAAAGATGAGCATAAAAAGTATATTTTAATTTAAATAAATTAATAGTAATAATGTTTTTCATGAAATATATGCAAATTCTCCTATTTTCAATGATTATATAATGTAATTATTAGAATAAATCATCAAATAAGATCAATAAAGGAAGTATTATCTTAAATTTTAAGATAAAATCCCTAAGTTGA
>NW_021425075.1:0-291 GCF_001605985.2 Dendrobium catenatum
CAATCCTATAGTATGATTAGTTCAACTGAAATACAATTCATCAAGGATGAAATATGGAATGAACAAATATCGTCACTATTGATTGTATAGTGCGATCAAGTTCATACAGTATGATTAAAATTTCAAAAATTAGGAGATTCAATTGACTAACTATAAGATTAAATTAGGCAATATTTTAAACATCATACAGTACCATCCAAATCACATAGTACGAGAAGAACAATATTTCAAATTTAAATTTTTTTCTAATTTAATGAATGGCGAGGTTTCTAATTAAAACATATTATTCAA
>NW_021425076.1:0-218 GCF_001605985.2 Dendrobium catenatum
CCAAGGAGTAACCCCTGAAGAATGTGATCTCTTGGGTATAAAGAAATATCCATCAACCCCTCTTTCACCCATTCAAACTAACACACCTGAACATCATCTCCCCCCACAATCTCCTCTGCAGCCCAAATCCGCCTTGAAAACCCAACCCCAACCCCAACCCCAACCCTTAGATGAACTTGAAAAGAAAATAATAGGGATTGTACAGGAGTCCATTTTTC
>NW_021425077.1:0-378 GCF_001605985.2 Dendrobium catenatum
TTTCAGGAAGATTTTTCGTGTCTTTCAAATATAAAGTTCTGTAAACTAACTATGGACTAAATCTTTCTTTGTTTATCTTCGAGAGCAAATGTGAAGGATGTCGGTTATCTACTGACATCAGAAGGGTGTGAAAGGATGAAAGTTCTCTGAAGACACTTGGAGATTGTGAAAGGATGACGATACTCTACCAATACTTAGAGGGTGTGAAAAGACAGCAGTACTCTGCCGCACCGGGGATTGGTGGAAGAGAGGGTAATTGTTAAGGATTATCCGCCTTACTGTGGGAGCAAAAGGAGAGTCACTTTTGTAATAGTGCAATACCTGAAGAGGGAGTCTTAAGGGAGTGGATATAGGTCTAGTTGGACCGAACCACTATAA
>NW_021425078.1:0-238 GCF_001605985.2 Dendrobium catenatum
TTGACTGATTTTGCAGCATTACTACATGTTGTAATTTCATGTCTCTAGCGGGCTTACCGCAAGAAGAAAGAAGGATCTCAGTGTATCTTAATAAGGGACGACCTGTGGGCGGGGGTAAAAAATCGGGTGTTGATGTCATGTAACCAATCATGCATTGCCATCTGTGGGCAGTAGGTCGAAAGACTTGTATTGCTTACATCTCTAAACGAGGTAATGGGGTCTTGATAGGTGACTCTAA
>NW_021425079.1:0-257 GCF_001605985.2 Dendrobium catenatum
TGATTGACATTAACATACGACATATGTTAGGGATATAAACAAGTTGAATCACGTCAAGTATCTGCAGAATCGAGCTTGTTTAATTCTTATCGAGCTTGACTTGAGCTCATTTACTGAGATCAAACTCTGCTCATTCAAAAAATTTAGACTGAGCTCGTTTAGAGAGCATGTGCTTGACTTAATAATTGAGTTGTATTAAAATTAAAATTAAAAAAATTTTAAACTTTTTAAAATATAGAAATAATTTAAATAGTTTA
>NW_021425080.1:0-310 GCF_001605985.2 Dendrobium catenatum
TGGCCTAGGGTGGAAGATGGCTCAGGTTTACTTGAAACCTGCTCGATTTGGGTCGAATTGAGCTCAACCCAAGTCAGGCCATATCTTGGGTTTGATATGAGAAGTAGGTCTGCGTCTGGTGCACTTAATGCAAGTGGAAATTGGGTTGAATTGACATAGGTTTGAAAGTGGCTCAGGTAAATGTGATTTTGGGCACTTTGTGCTAGCCTAAAAGTTGACCGAAGTCAACCCAAGGCTTGGGCCAGTTGGGGAAGATATGTTGAACCTAGGGCCACTGTTGACCTCATTTTTGTATGAGGTCACTAAGGCC
>NW_021425081.1:0-466 GCF_001605985.2 Dendrobium catenatum
ATCCCTATGTATTCACCAAGTGATTTGACATCCATAAAACTTGGAAAGAGGCGCTCTTTGTCAATTATATAATCAAGTTCTAAAACTAATGAATTTGCTCCTGTTTCTATACGTTATGAATTTTTTGTTGTCAACTATCTATTTTTCTTCAATCCTAGTTTTTGGCATAAAGTAATGTCCATTTAGCACTGCAAAATGCATTATATTCTTTTGCATGTAAAGACATCAGGTTGGTTAAGTTTTGGCCCAAGCCAGGAATTGGCTCTTGTCTTGAATCCAAAATTTCCCAAGTTTATTTATGAATATGTTATTGTGTTAGCGATCAATATTTTTCAGGAGAGGCAAACAATAGGAATATGCTAAATTTAGTTTAGACCAGTTCTTTAGTCACTCGTACTACATACTTATAATTATAGATGACTATATACCCTTTTTTGGAAGATTAAATGCATTGTTAGGAGACATG
>NW_021425082.1:0-206 GCF_001605985.2 Dendrobium catenatum
GAGCTTAGTTTTAAAATCATAAGTTTAGAATATTTTTTTATTAACGTAGATGGCTATATTTAGAAACTGAAATACACCTCGACAATATTCCTTTTGATTTTTGGAAAACACGCATGTCTACATTTTTACAGTCACTTCATTATCGTATATGAATCTTAGTTTAAGAGGGATATACAAAACCAACTAGACTAGTTGACAGAGTTAGA
>NW_021425083.1:0-369 GCF_001605985.2 Dendrobium catenatum
AACCGAGCAGCGAACGAGAAGCGAACGAGCGGCGACTGAGCGACAATCGAGCTGCCCGGTATGTTTCCTCGCGCGACTGAGGGCAAGCAAAAAATTTTTGACGCTTTTTTTGACGGAGACCTAACAGAGTGTTAGAATATAAATAAGTATGAGAAATAGGTGGATATAAGTAAATATATTATTTTAGGTGTTTGATATGTATTTTCAGTACTTTCAAGTGTTATATATGTAAAAATCCCTAAAAAAAACTAGAAAATTAAGTATTTCTTATATGCAAATAATTTAAATAATAAATTAAATTAATCAATAAAATAAATATCCATGTGGCAAGTGTTACATAATTTATAACCTAGGGCCTGCAGAATTTAA
>NW_021425084.1:0-218 GCF_001605985.2 Dendrobium catenatum
TGTGAATCTCCTAAAAAATCCCTCTTAAGAGAACTCTCACTTTGCAATCCTAAGGAACTCTACTAAAACACTCTCCAAGTGCACTCTCAAAAGAATATTTTAGTAGGAGTTCTCTCACAGTCAGTTTTTAAAACTGTTATATATGAATGATAGGAAAAACCATCTAAACTAAAATAAAAATTTCAATTTTTCCATATTGGATTGTTTAGTACGATCAC
>NW_021425085.1:0-257 GCF_001605985.2 Dendrobium catenatum
TAAAGAGGGAGAGGATAAATAAAAAGTTTTAGTTAAATTATCATGCCATAGATATCTATAATTTTAAAGCTTAAAATTTTAGAAAGGGCTCAAATTTAATATTTTAATAAGAAATATAGCTACACAAATAAAAATATATAATCTTTCAATACATCATAAAATTTTAATTTTTTAGGCTGGACGATGTAGTCTAAATTTAGGCTTTATTTGGGATGGATTTCTTATGACATCTTAAATGATTATAATCTCTAATAGTA
>NW_021425086.1:0-303 GCF_001605985.2 Dendrobium catenatum
AATAATAATAATAATAATAATAATTAGATTTTGTTTGGGATAATTTTCTTATTGTTTTCTGATAACTGATCATATGCACTATCAGATAAGCTAAACTAATTTCACTGATCTGTTGGCGTGCAGCTCCACTCTTTACTGCTCCGCATTTCCTGATTTTCAGACGGTCTTCAGATCTATTGTCAACCAGTTGTACCCCGACTCATCACAGCCGTTCCTTTCTAACCAACTATGTCATCGTCTTCCTTTATATATGTAAACTGCAGCTCTGAGAGAATGTTAAGGAAGAATTATTCATACAATATC
>NW_021425087.1:0-263 GCF_001605985.2 Dendrobium catenatum
ACCACAGCGGTAACACCTACCCTAATCAGGTAGGATCCTGTGCGAAGTGGAGGTAATACTGCCACATTCATAGGACTACTCTGACAGCTCAGAGTAATTCATGAATGGGAGGTAGATTGCCAAAAGAGAGCAGTCGGGGTGATCTCTTCTCAGAAAGACCCAAGCCCAAAAAGTAGTGATGATTACATCTCAAAACACAATGTACTACATCACTAACGAAGAAACGCATTTAAAATCATATAAGCTCATCGACCAACTAAGTG
>NW_021425088.1:0-322 GCF_001605985.2 Dendrobium catenatum
CTTATGTGGATCCTAGTCCTGGAAGGTTACACAAAACGAACTAGATTAGTTGATGGAGTTAGGGTAGAAACACCTTTTGCAGATTGGACTATTGAAGAACGTGACTTAGGACAACTAAATACCAAATGTTTAAATAGCTTCTTTTGTGCTTTAAAATCTTAAGACTACAGGCAGGTTTCCACTTGTAAAAGTGGAAAGGACATATGGGATAGACTTTGTATAACCTATGAAGGGACTAATGAGGTTAAGCAATCAAGACTCAATATCTTGTTACATGACTATGACTTGTTTCGCATGAAACCTAATGAATCTATTTCTGACA
>NW_021425089.1:0-206 GCF_001605985.2 Dendrobium catenatum
TAGACGGGAGTCCTGGTGGCTGTTTGCTGAAGTTAGAACTTGTATGTGTGAGTGGGGAAGAAGATTCTGGCTGTGAAGAGCTTGGCTTGGACGAAGGTCGGAGGGGAAGTGTGGAAGGCTCTCTTTTTTTTTTTTAGCTGCAGGGGTTTTCTGGAGCTTTTCTCTTAACACCAAAGTGAAGAAGACCCCCAACGAGTTTTCTGGCT
>NW_021425090.1:0-265 GCF_001605985.2 Dendrobium catenatum
TTTTGCAGATTGGACTATAGAAGAACGTGACTTAGTTCAACTAAATGTCAAATGTTTAAATAGCTTCTTTTGTGCTTTAAAATCTGAAGACTACATGCGGGTTTCCAATTGCAAAAGTGGAAAGGACGTATGGGATAGACTTTGTATAACTTATGAGGGGACAAATGAGGTTAAACAATCAAGACTTAATATCTTGTTACATGATTATGAGTTGTTTCGCATGAAACTAAATAAATCTATTTCTGACATGTACACAAGATTCACA
>NW_021425091.1:0-599 GCF_001605985.2 Dendrobium catenatum
TGTAAGAGTACCGGGCCTTCATCGCCGCCACCCAAAAATTTTTTATTTTAGCTAGTCCAATTTCTCCTAACTTCGTAGGAGAAATTTTTAACCGACTAAAGAGAGTTGGTGCCTTCTCCCTAGCCCTTGAGGGGGGGTATTTATAGTTTTATTAAAGGGGTTTGAGGGCCAAATTTCTGAATTTTTAATTAATTTTCGGAATTTTTTAATGCCCAAAAATTAAATAATTTTCTATTATTGAAAAGGTGAAATAGGAAATAAATAAAGAGCAATTCTTTTAAAAATAAAATAAATATGCAAAAACTATTTTTTCCTTTCAGAAAAAATTCTAGATTCTTTCTGAGAATTTTTTAATTTTTTTAAAATTTTTTGGAGCTAAAAAATAAAAATAGTATTTTTACAATTAAACATCTTAATTAATTAAATCAATTTACGATAACATTTTTTCTCGCCGTTTGAGGCGGCTACTGTTGCGGCATCCTATAGTTATTATTTGACTATCATATATAAGGTAATAGTTCTGTGGGATGTATAGCATTAAATTAATAGTTAATGCCTTATGCAGCCAGAGGTAATAATTGCACGGTGACTATAACAAT
>NW_021425092.1:0-915 GCF_001605985.2 Dendrobium catenatum
CTGTAATCTACTTCATCAATTCTGTTAAACTAATATACATGGAAACTCTTCTAATCTTTTGAACTTCAATTAAAAGAACCTTTCCTGGGATTATCTAGGAATTCCTCTATCTCCCATTAGACTTAGTCAAATTGCTCCGCAATTTTGAACGAACATCTTGGTTGGCTCAGTGGTTGGAAGAACAAAGTTCTTTCATTTGCTTAAGAGTTAAGACTGTTGACCGTCTTTGAATGAGGCATTTGGGTGAATAAAAATTTTGCTTTATGAAATCAATTCAATGAAATCCACACTCACCTATTTTGATTGTTAGTTTTCATTATTAATGATTAAAAATTGCATTCCTAATTGAATTTTTTTTTTTCACTAGGGGGATTTCTTCATCAAGTGCTAATTCATGCTGACACTTTTAAATACAAAATTACAAAAAAAAAAAAAAAATCTCTTGGCTGTTCATATCACAGCTTACTACATCTGCATGGAAAGAAATAATCATATATTCAGGAATACTGTTACTGATGCTAGCATATGAATGAAGAAACTCTGCTTGCCATAAGGTTGAGCAAACGATGGGGTCCTACAAACAATTTGCCTAAGAAATATGCATAAATAGTGTTTTTTAACCCCTTTTTTTTCATCTTTACATCTTTTCAATCAAAGGTATCAGCTTCTAATGTAATTTTTTGTGTTATTTTTTATAATATAATTTAACCTTTGCAATCCTTGCTGTAATCAGTGATTATCAATAAATATGCTGGATGTGGTCCTCAATTTCCAAAAACAAACAAAAGGCATAAACTATGGGTTTCAAAAAAGCTTCCCGCTTGTCATAAGCATGCTACAGGCTAAAACCTCAAAGCTTTAATGTTGCCAGAGCTCGGAATCAGATAAGGGACCAGTCAGCTAAAAAAACCTTTT
>NW_021425093.1:0-293 GCF_001605985.2 Dendrobium catenatum
ACCAGTTTAAATAAGCTATATATAAGCATTGCACATGCTATATACAAGCTTTATACACGCTACATAAAAGTATTATACATAATATGTGTAAGTTTATTCAAGCATTATGCATACTATATAGAAGATTATACATGTTATCTATAAATAATATACACATTATGTACAAGTTTAAACATGGTATGTACAAGCATTATGCATATTATGTATAAGTTTGCACACACTATGTATAAGCATTATAAACACTATGTATAAGTTTTATACATACTATGTACATGTTTTACATGCAATAAAAA
>NW_021425094.1:0-1063 GCF_001605985.2 Dendrobium catenatum
GCAACTCATGACCCCAAGTTTGAGATTTTGATGATGAAAAATAATGTCAATTGAATTATTTTAAGATTAATTAAATATTATTTGCTATTTTTTGTGAGTACTAACATTTCAGGAAAGATCAAAAGCAACTTAGGACGATAGGAAGACTCAAGAATGGATAGATTAGGAGTATGAGTCTGCAATGTATTTTATTGTTTATTTTTTTTAGTCTGGCCACAAAATGTATAAAAGTCTGAGGAACCATGCACACACACAGGGAGATAGTGTTTTTAAATTAAAAATTTAGAGTTTTTCTTTCTCTGTAGATCGTACTATGAGTGATGTAAATCCAAAATGATAAGCAACCATCCACACGATGATCCTCTACTGTACGATATTATTTCGTACCGTACGATCAGAGCTTTGTAGGACGATTCTGTGAATAAATCATACTGTACAACTATAATCGTACTATACGATATGTTCAAATCCAAAACCCTAGCCGTCGTTTTAACTTAAGCAAGTTATTTTGCGCCGTTCATACCGTACGAACATGTTCGTACTGTACGATTTATTTTAAATACTTACTTAATTAATCTCGTGATTAGTGCAACAAATTTGGGCTTATTTATAATTTGAACATCGTACTGTACGAACCATTCATACAATATGATGAACAAAGATGAATTATAATCATCCCGAAGATCATCCTGCATGATCTCTTGGGTTTTGTCTCATCGTACTGTACGATGTACATCGTAACATATGATGAACAGACACGATGTTTGATCATCCCAACTATCGTCTTGTACTAACAGAATTGTTGTGGATCATACCATACGATTTAGTATCGTACTGTACGAATGTTTTTGAACTGTTCGTATCACTTCGCACCAGGACGAAGTCTGTTTATGAATATCGTACTGTATGATTATAAACCGTACTGTATGATTGTAACGACTACTTTTGAAATTTCAGGTTTTTGGAGCCCATTTTTTAGGTATCAAAATAGTAATTTTTTAAAGTGTGAATTAGAGAGGGAGAACATGGTTAGAGAGGGATTTCGAGGGAGAGAGCTCTTGAG
>NW_021425095.1:0-237 GCF_001605985.2 Dendrobium catenatum
ACTTTACAGTGGTTTTGTTAAAAAATGACCTACAACAACTCCCTGGACTCTTCTCTGAGTATTACACTAAAACTTTTGTGTTTCTCTTTTAGCCCTCACAGCTAGGTGGAGAAGCACTTACCAAAACTCTTCCCCCAACCGGCTGTGGAACAGGACCATAATCTTTTCGCCCTCCTGGTGAGGCAGGGAACCTTGAATCTTTTTTCACCCACGTTGTGAAGTAAGACGACCTAACAC
>NW_021425096.1:0-280 GCF_001605985.2 Dendrobium catenatum
ATAAATCTGAAAATTACTTCAGCTTACAAAGAGCTAAGGCCTGGCCGTGAATATCACTAGGATCCATTCTCAAACAATCTCTTGCTAGTAAGGACGTGGTACGTGTCCTCTGACCGGCAGTTTGTCGCCAAATGGCACCGCAGGATAAACAGTTATGACCCGGGGCCCTCTGAACGAAGTGGTTTTACCGCCAAATGGCACCACGAAATACCGGTTATGGCCAGAGCCAATACGCTCCTTAGTAGCATCAAATCCTTGAGACATGAATCAATAGGATATG
>NW_021425097.1:0-621 GCF_001605985.2 Dendrobium catenatum
AACACAAATAATGTTATGATACCAACCTGCCCCTTTTGAAACAGTAAAAAGAGGAGAAAAAGAAGAAAGAAAAACCCTTGAATTTGAAAATTCTTATGGAAAAATCTAAAAATTGGTAAGGAAAAGAATTAATAAAAAATTTCAACACATTAATTTCATACAAAAAATTTTTAAACTCATGTTTTAAACCAAAGAATAATTAATAAAAGAAAAGTTGACCAAGTTCAATGTTCGCTCTAGAAAGCAAAGGTATAAAATAAAATAATTATTGAAAAAATAACTAACAAAAAATTAATTTTTTCAAATTCAATAATTGAAATTATTATTTAATGCATGAATTTTTCTAAGAATTAGAGATATAGATGAAAGAACTAAATGTAGCGTTGGCTTATTTTATGCCTCTTTATCAACTAGAAATGAGTTGTTGTCTCAATTGCATATCTTTTGATTTTGAACATTATTTGGCGAATATTGCACATCTTTTCAAGTTGGGCTCATGTTATGCCTCTTTTCAAATTTGGCAATCTCTATGCATCTTTTGGCATTTTATTCTTTCCATAACTTAAATAAAAAAAAACTCTGCTTGCGTGATTATCTTATAAATAAAAGAAAAACTTTCTT
>NW_021425098.1:0-6325 GCF_001605985.2 Dendrobium catenatum
TAGTGGCTCTTTCATTTTTATAGTAAAGATGTTAATTAATGTTGGATGATTCAATGTTATGCTATGGTAACTTGTGTCTTTTCCCGTCCGACCTCTGTTCACGCCTCGCACTTGCGAGCTAACTGGGCCGGATCGTGACAAAATCCAACATCGGATAGATGTCCAGCGAAAGTCCAATAACCGGTAGAAGTCCGGCGTCAGGTAGAAATCTGACGATGAGCAGAAATCCGTCGTTGCGTAGAAGTCCGAATTCATTTGGCGGCTAGGGAAAACTCTGACGTTAAGTGGTATTCGGGCAAAACTCTAGAGTCGCAGAGTTTTGGTGTCCTGGGAAAGTCGAGCGGAATTCCGGCGTCCCGTGGAAGTCGGTCGGAATTCCGGCTGCACTTGGAAGTCGGGTGGAATTCCGGTGTTACTTGGAAGTCGGGCAGAATTCCGGCGTCACTTGGAAGTTGGGCATAATTCTCGCATCACTTGGAAGTCGGGCAGAATTCCGACGTCCCGTGGAAGCCGGACAGAATTCCGACGTCCCGTGGAAGTCGAGCAGAATCCCGGCGGTGGTCGAGGAGGAGTTTCTTCCCTCCTAATCTTCTCTTCTTCTTCTTGCTTCTCCTTGCTTGGGTCCCCGCCCTCAAGAGAAATGAGGGGTCTATTTATAAATTTATGGAGTGGTATGGCCCGTAAATAGATGAGAGATCAGGGGAAAATGTGGAGTGGTTCGGATGGACGGCCGATATTGAATCCTTTGATCATATACTGTACTTTAGACATTTGAAGTTCTTAATGATGTTGGAATTCGGCGATCTTGGGCTCGTTGGATTCTTCTCATCGAGCCGCTCAATTTGACTATAAGCACGTCATGTTTCGAAACTGTTTGGTAACTCAAATTATGGTTTGAACTTTCCAACAGCGCTTTGGGTCCTTGATTTGGACTCATTTGGGCTCGGATTGAGTCGAATTTGGTGTTGTTAGGTTCGTATTTCCGAGACGCTTAGTTCGATTGTAAGTTTGCTGAAATCAGAGTTTAGATGATCCCGGATTTAATTTTTGAAGTTTCCATCTTGATTTTTGCCTCGAGATTCGTGCCCGATCAAGATAATTTTTTGATGATATATATCAAACCTATTCATACATAAATAAACTTGAATGAAATGCAATCATAAACATAACAAATTTGAGGTTGCAAATGTATAAAATTTATTATTTATCATGGCATCGTTTGGGTATCTCACCTCATTTTCCAAAACATTCGGGTAAACTAGCTCACCTAAAGTATCCCGATTCCTTTTCATTTTGTACACCACCTAAGGCATAAGTTTTTGTTATTAATATGCATTCAAATAAAATAAGACGGTTATAAAATAATCTTATGAATTTACCACAAATGCACTTTTTCTTCATTCAATACAACCCCACCTCTCTTCCAAAATTCCTTCTCTACTACCTTCCTTTTCCTTTTTCCTTACAGTTTTCTGAAATCTGCAAACATCAACTACAACAGCATATAAATTCAGTACCAGGACTGAATTCCAGAATTTAATTTCATCAAACCTGAATTTTAGCGATTAAATTCAACACACCTTTGTTGCTGATCCTTCCCTTCACCACAAACAGCAGCGCACATAAGTTTTCCCCAGTACACCTTGTTGTTTGATACCATATTTACTGATTTAATACAAATTTCAGCCATACAGAAAAGCAATACTGATTTCAGCATACTCATTTCAGCAAATATAAATGCAACAATCCCTACAGCCTCTAATCTGTTTCATATACTTGTATCCAAAATTTTAGCAATTCAGCATTCACAACATCATTAAAGCAGCTCATATCTATGCCAAATATCTGAATTCAGCGAATACTATTTCAGAATTCCCAGAATGTAATTTCAGCATCATAATTTTAGACATAACCATCTCAAAAATTCCTAAAATCCTAAAACTCCTCGCTCAGATTTCATTACCTGCGACATCAACAGCAGAAACTGCAGCACCCACACACAGAAGTCCCGCCGCCTCCAACTCCCCGCTCACCCACGGCTTGCAGCTCTCGGCAAACAGCAACAGTTCGAATGGGATAAGGAAATGAAATAGCTAGTGTTTCCTTAAATATAAACGAGTATATATTAATACATTAGTGCTTTATCCACTATAGCATTTCAATCCATCCCAACCGTTCAAAACATCTGTCAATGGATGCATAGGTAAGTGGAACTTTAGTGGAAACTGTCAGCCTTTATTTAATTGAATTTTGGGTATCATACAAGCAAGCAAAGAGAACAAAGTCCATAAATCGACAATCTTCTGAGCATGCTTCTCTTTGAATAAATAGAAGAATTATCAAGATTCCGACATAATAATCTCCATATAAAAAATAAAACCAAGTGTGCCTTGAACAAATGTTATTTTTAAACAGATTTTCCATCATTACCCCAACATCCTCCCTAAGCAAATAGTGATATATCTTCCATAAAATCAAGTTATTGTTACTAAGAAAATAATGCATTTTAGAGCCTACTAACTAGCAGTAATTATCAATTTTTCTCATGATCGAGAGGAGCAAATAACAATAGTGGCTTGTCCCTATATTAAAGCTTAGAACCATATCATGAAGTTATCATTAGAGAGCAAAATTCCTTTAATCCCTTTAACTAGTGTCATATATGATATCAAATATACCTTCTAAAAATAAAAATTGAAAAACCGAATGCAATGAGTCAAGCAAGAGTTTGTAGAGCCAACATGTTATTTATGGCAACTTTACTGAAGAAGATTTCTCTTTCCAACTTTTAACTAGTTGGCAGGGCTCTCAATCTCAACACTTTATCTCCTCAGATTTATAGCAATTCCACTGGAAAATTTTTCTTTTATCATTGTTTGCTAATCACATGAGCTCCCAATCTTGTCATGATTTGTCACCAAATATTAGTGGTGATTAGGCATATGAAGATTTCTCCTTCCACCTTTAGCTAATCGCATAGACTCTCAATCACATTGCTCCTCCAACACACATTTTTTACAAATCCGGTACAGAATATTTCTCTTCTCATCTTCAACTAATCTCATAGCTCTATCTTAGTGCCTTGTATAACAGCAACTCTTTTCTTGGGAATACAAATTTCTTATAACATTCCGAAAAAAGAAATGAAAAAGCTAATTTTCTCTTGATCCACACTTAATATCATACATCTCGCAAGGCACTGAGAACTCTAAAAGAACAAGTGTTGCCTAGCTCCCACCGAGTGTTGATTCCACAATCGTAACCATGACCTAGAGCCCACTCGTTGATATAAATGCCATATCCTTTATATTAGCATTTTGAAAGTGAGAGGGACTGTCTAAACTTGATTATTGATCAACATCTTTCACTCATGCACGATTGAGTGGAGGTGCTTGCATCCATTTCTTGAATGTTGTTATAAATATTGTAGCAGTTGAAGAAACCATCTAGTTTAGTTCCATTGAACTCGTTGCTCTTGTATATTTCTAGAGTCTTGAAACTTGTATATTGCATGCATACATAAGTAAAAAAAATATAGAAAGTAGAGGTGCACCCAAGCTTTCCAAAGTTTCTACACATTGCATTCACCTCGTGACACCTGAAAGGAGGGCCAAATGTCATAATTCACAATGAACTATGATGTACGCTTATCAAGGCTCCTGCAACTACCATTATTGTAGAGTATAAAAAAGATAGTCCCAATATTTGATAGAATAAAGCATGTCAAACCTTCTAATGCAAACCGAATTATTTCTAAGCAAAGGGTTTTTCTAGCACCAATCAACCCACAACTCCTTTAGCCATGCCTTTTGTGCCAAGGAGGTAAAATGATATGCTTTTTTATCAACATCAAAAAGGGAAATACATCTTTTAAGTAGATGTGCACTCCTTAAGAAAGAAGAAATTGAAGATGAGAGACTAGAGCCGGAAAACTAGAAATCTTTTCATTCCATAACCTTTTCTTACAATAGGCATGTTTATAATGGTTGGGTAGACCAAGTTTACAATATAGAACTTGTTTACCTAACACAAAATTAAAATAGGATACAAGAAATAAACTAGCGCTTATTACATATGCATAGACTATTTAGTTTGTACTTTATTTGGCTAACAATATAATGTTGATGTCTATGGAATCCATGAAAGAATGGACTTGTTGTAGGGATGAGCCAACAGAAGCAAATTGAACATCGGCTTATTGCAGGGATTTTTGGATTTCAAAGAATTGTAATACTTGATTTATTTGCATGGTGCGGAGAACTTCTGCAAAATTGGCGTTTATCATGATGAGTTATGGTGTAGGGTTGTGGGAAATGAGCAAGAAGTGGTTCTTGATAACAAGAACCTTAACCTAATGTAATCTTGAATGCAATTGATGTCAGGAAGTAAGGTTGCGGTTGAATGCATGTAATTAAAGGACTGGAGGCAGTGAAAAGAACATAAATGATTATTTAGCGGAAAGAAGCTAAATAACTAGGTTGGTGGCCAGCTGGTATCAATTAGAGTTTGCAGGGAAAAGTAGCGGCTAAAGAACATGTTCTTGCAGAATCTGAAAAAGGAGTGGTTGAAGGTCTGTTCTTGATGTTCTTGCAAGTGCAAAATTTGAAAAGGTGCTGAAATTCTGGGTGCAGAAGCTGAAAAAGTGCTGAAAAACTGTAGAAATTCTGAAGAGCTGCTTGTTGTGACTGGTGGCAGCCTAATTCTGGAAGATGAGGCTGAAGTGCTGGTTGGCAAGAAGAATTTAGCGGTCGCTGATGCTGAAAAACCAATGGTTGCTGCTGGCGGGGGGGAGAACTGTGGAGAAGAAGGAATGTTGTGGTGTGGAGAAAGAATGTAGTGCAACAAGAGCACCAGTTGATAGTTTTTGATAATGAAAAAGGGAGGTAGGTGGAAGATTCTTGGGAGAGCTGCAGCTGACGGCAGATCTTCAATTGAAATGGAGAGCTGTTCTTGAGAGGAAAAGCAGAAGGCTAAAGGCAGGCTGCTCCTGGTGAGGTCGAAAGCAGCACGGCTGCTGGCTGTAGAGGAAAAGAAGGCTAGCTGCGGTGGAAACTGATATCATGCAGGGGTAGGATGTGAAAAATGAGAGTTTCAGTGGAAGAGAAAGGTGTCTAGCGATTAAAACAAGTGGGCCGGTGATGAAGACTGCTAGCTGACTGAGATAGTTGGAGATGTGAGTTTGGTCTCAACGAGAGTATTATTTGATATGCTTCTAGATCTACATTAAGGGAAATGCACCTTTTGAGCTTGTGTGGACTTCTTAAGAAAGAGGAAGAGGAAGAACAGAGACTAGAGAGGGAGAAACTAAAAATCTTTTCATTCCATAACTTTTTTCTTACAATAAAAGGTGTATTTATAATGCTTGAGTAGACTAAGTTTACAATATAGACTAAGTTTACAAGATAGAACTGATCTACCAAACAAAATCTAAAATAGAATAAAATAAAAAAATTAGTACTTATTACATATAGATGTATAGACTATTTGGTTTTTAATTTATTTAACTAAAGATATATTGCTAATGAATAACATATGGTGCTGAGGTTTCTTCAACTAGGAAAAAGCCATCAAGGAGACAAGTCAAAAATAATGCTAAAGGCAACCCCAATAATTGGCAGATTGATAACTGGCTTTGCCTTATACTTTGAAGCCAATGGTGACTATTTCTTATAAAAGTAAGTTTGAATTATTTTTTTTAACATGGGTAAAGCACAATAATCCAACCATTAAGCTAGAGCAATCTTCACATGCAGAGCTAAAATACCAAGCCCAATGCCTCCCAAGTATAAGCTTAAGTCTTTGTATGCCAAGGTACATATAATTCGTTAAGTTGTAAAAGAGAAGGGGTGTAAAAGAGAAGGGGCATATGAAAGAAAAGTACCAAAAGGCTAACTATGGAGGAATCTCAAGAAAAAAGTATAAAGGGCAATCATCTGCTGTAGTACAGAAGTTGGTAAAAACTAGATGAGGTAAACATTCGGGCATGAGGCATGATACTTGAGATTTGAGCCCACAAATCTAATACCAAAAGACCCCAATTGAAAGGGATGAAAATATAAAGATTGAAGCGTCATGAAAAAGACACGGTTGATGGACCTCATAGATCCAACATTGATGAGATTTGCCAAGATGATTGAAAGTTCGTTAGGGGAATACAAATAGCCACTTCAACGATTTCCCATAGGAGCCCAAGCATCACAAATCACGGAAAAGCCCCCTAACCTCACGTGAAACAGCCCAGCCAGGGACCCGAAGAGGCAGTCGCGGAAACCCAAGAGGCCGGCACGAAACCGAGGCACCAAAGCACGGGAAAGGCCACCCAGCA
>NW_021425099.1:0-1978 GCF_001605985.2 Dendrobium catenatum
TATTCTTTCACTGATTCACCTTCATTTTGACGAATCCCTGAGAGGTGAGAAGAATCCTTAGCAATTATTCTATTGGCCACAAACTGTTCGACGAATGCTTTGGCCAATTTGACAAATGAGGGGGATCATTCCAGATGGAAGCGAATAGAACCACGTTCGAGCCTGTCCTTTAAGAGTGGCAGAAAAGACCTGGCAGAGGAGTGCGTCCGAGGCTCGCTGAATATGCTTGATGGTTCTATAGTTGTCGATAAGCTCATACGGGTCGGATGTTCCATCATAAGACTCGATGCTGGGTACTTTGAATCTAACCAGAATAGGGTGCTGAAGAATGGCTTCAATTAGAGGTGATGATTCCTGAAAGTCCCTCAGTCGGAGAGTTTGCCTCACAACTCCTCAGGGGAACTCCTCCAGTACTAATCTCTGCAATTCATGACGTGGGGCATTGTGAGGGAGCCCAGTAACTTGTGGTTGGGCTGAGTCTTCTAGGAGATCTGGAAGAACGTGAGGTTGCCGACCGGTATGTGAGGGATGGGTAGAACTTGCTATATCAGCAAGTTCGTTGTTCTGATGTATATGCCTTCTTGGCAGAGGAAGAGGAATCTCTGCTTGAATATGCTCGAATTAAACATCTTCAGCTTGTGGTGGATCTCGAGGGAGAAGAACTTCCTCCTGTTGTGCTAGTGCTAGTTGTCGAGTCTCTCGCAGGAGTTGAAGGATCTCATTTTAAGATTCTTCCATCTTTCTGATTCTCTCTTATAAAGAAGGTCATGAGGTTCCTTCTCCACAAGCATTTTGCCCCTTAGGGTAGAAAGAGGCAAATATCGGACGACATCTATGATTAATAGATTGATTTCTGGACTGACAGGAGTTGGAGCAAGAAGCTCCAACGATACGACTGCTGCGCATGTTGACCATCGTAGTAATACTTGAAGTAGTGGGATAATGTTTCTCACAGACGCCACCAAACTATTGCGGGCTAGAATATACGCGGCGATAGAGTTAGTAAATTTCCGTCTCAGCGTTGTACGAATATCCAACATACAAACATAAAAGAAATGGAAACACCATGATTTTTATGTGGAAACCCTGAAAGGAAAAAAACTATGGGGTATTGCCCAGTTGAAATAGTTCCACTAGTGTTTTGTTTGAAATACAAGAGGCTTACTCGTCCATAAAATTATGACGATCAGATTACAATGAATCTCTTCTAAATTGAGATTCAGTTACAAAGTTTAGCAGATTTCCAGCGTCGGTCCAAAGTTGAGTAGAATTCTGGCGTCACTCGGGCGCCTGAAAAAATTTCGGCGTCACTTGGGCGTCGGGCAGAACTCCGGCGGTGGTCGAGGAGTTATTCCCTCATATCCTTCTCTTCTCTTCTTCTCTTCCTCTCTTCTTCTTCTTGCTTTGGTCCCCTCTCATGAAAAATGAGGGGTCTATTTATAGATTTTATGGAGTGGCATAGCTTGTAAATATGTGTGAGATTAGAGGCAAATAGGGAGTGGTCGAATGGACGGCTGATATTGAATCCCTTGATCGTGCACCGTTCGTCAGAAATTTGAAGATCTAAATGATGTTGGAATTCAGCGATCTTGGGCTCATTGAATTTGTCTCGTCGAGCCGTTCGATTCGACTATAAGCTCGTCAAAATCGAAGACCGTTTGGTAACTCGAATTGTGGTAAGAACTTTCCAACAACACTTCGGATGCTTGATTTGGGCTCATTTGGGCTCAGATTGAGTTGAATTTGGTGTCGTTGGGTCCGTATTTCCGAGACGCTCAGTTTGACTATAAGCTCGCTAAAATTGGAGTTCATGTGCTCCTGGATTTAATTTTTGAAGTTTCTATTAGATTTTGCCTCGAGATTCGTGCTCGATCAAGATAATTTTTTGAGAATATATCAATTATAATCAATGTTCAATGTAAAATTCATATATTTTTTTTGAATTAAAAATTATCAAAAATATTCATAAAATAGTCTA
>NW_021425100.1:0-503 GCF_001605985.2 Dendrobium catenatum
CAAGTTATCTTTGGTTTACCCCTTGCTCATAAGCAATGAGTGATCCAAGTAAGTTATCAATAGAATAAGTATTCAAATCCTTAAATTCAGTTATTGTAGTTATCTTAACGTTAAAAGAAGAAGGTATGCATATTAAAATCGTATTGACTTTTTCATAATTGATGAGTTCTCTTCCTAAGGCATGCAATGAGGTGACAATTTGAGTAAACATAGTATACATTTTAGAACTCCATTCAGCAGGTTTCAAACAAAAAAGTTCATAGTCATGCAATAAAATATTCAACTTTGATTGCTTAACTTCATTTGTTCCTTCATAAGTAATATAAAATCTATCTCAATTTTTTTTATTAGTAGTGCATGTTGAAAAAAATATATAATCTTTTGATTTCAAAGCATAGAAAAAATAGTTTAAATATTTTGCGTTAAGTTGTGCTAAATTCCTATCATCAAAAGTCCATTCAGTAAAAGAAAGTTCAGTTTTAATGCCATTAATTTGATGTGAT
>NW_021425101.1:0-255 GCF_001605985.2 Dendrobium catenatum
ATATTCATATCAATATATATTTAACTTTCTCTTTTCGTATATAATACAACCGTCATAGGAGTAACCGTCTAGTACCATAAAGGTACTCCTTTACCATTTTCCTTTTCCATATCCTTTACCATTTTATCGTGCACGAGTACAGCGTCCCCAGCTAGTACCACAAGGGGGTGAACTCCATCCTTTCAGCATACACATACAAGCATTCAAATAACATTCAAATCGTATCATATCTTTTCATCTTATTTCATATAACAT
>NW_021425102.1:0-304 GCF_001605985.2 Dendrobium catenatum
GTTGAACTACTTCAACAAGTCTACGCGTGAGGTATCTAGCATCTGATGTTCGTATAGCAGTATCTACAACTCCGTTGCGGGCTCCATAGCAAGAAATTATATATTATGTCAAAGAAAGTCCTTCCCGTAAATTGCTTTGAATGGGTAAATCAATCATTTGTCCTTGAGGATCCGACATTAATCCTCGCATACCTACTAATTGGTGTACTTGAGATGCATTTCCTCTAGCCCCAGAAAAGGACATTAGATGGACTGGATTACAGGGAACAGTCATCCGAAAATTAGGATTCATTTCTTGTCTCAA
>NW_021425103.1:0-1292 GCF_001605985.2 Dendrobium catenatum
TTATGCCCTTGTTGAAAGCACCTAAAACACTTAATAGATGAAGGTTTAACATAGGGGTTGTCTTTGAACTGACCCTTTGATCTCGGCACTAACTTCGCCTCTGTGTTTTTGTTATTTGCACCATTCTGCAATACACTTCCCCCTGCATTAGGCGTGCCCCGCCCCATCACAGCAGTATTAACATTCGGTGGTCGACTACTCTCCACGGTAGACTCAGCCAGTCTTTTTCCCTGGCAACTCTTGCCATGCCTGGCCATTTGCATTTCGACCTTTAAGGCATAATTCACCGCCTGGGATAGCGACTAGACAGTGTTGAGCTCCAATTTGTCTTGAATTGCCTCCTTCAATCCTCCCACGTACCGAGCTACCAGTTGATTCGAAGTTTCGTTCAGGTTGTTCCGCGCACACAACCGATGAAATTCCTCTGTATAATCACTAACCGATCGGTTTCCCTGTACACAATGTTGGTATTGCATGTAAAGCATTTGTTCATAATCGGTTGGTAAAAATTGACATCTAAGCAGCTGTTTCATTCTCCACCAACTTCGAACCGGTCCTCTGCCTTCTCTTCTTCTTGACTGCAGCATTTGTAACCACCAGGCACTCGCTCCAGACTTTAACCTACACGCGACATACTTTACTTGCTTCTCCGGTTCGACATCCATATACTCAAAGAAGGTCTCAACCGCACGCTCCCAATCTAAGTAATTCTCGATGTGCAGTTTACCGTCAAAAAACGGGATGTCCATCTTCACGCGGAACTCGCTGTGCTGTCTGTCATTACCTCTCGGCCGTCTCCGATGTTGATACCTTGTTTCTTCTTCGGAGTCCGATAGCCTAGCTCCCTGAATACCTCCATTCCTTCATCTGAATCCGACATTTCTCTATTCGGGATTCGTCTTCCTTCCATTCCTTGCCGGGTAGGTGGCGGATTATTCGGCACCACAGTCCGTGCGGTCGGATTGTGCTCCAGGCGCGCGAGGATTATACGCAAATCCCTTCGCACATCTACCTGAAACTGTTGCGCCTCAGTCGCAACCTCCTCGACTCGTTGCGTCAACCTTCGGTGCTCTGCCCATAGGGCTTCAAGGCTACGTTCTTCACCGGGAGCCACCCGTCTACTGCCTTCAGCCATCTGGCTCTGATACCAATCTGGTGTAGGAACCTGCACAGAATGTTAGCTGGGAAGCAGAGAATACGACTTTAATGGAACAGTAGCTGAAGAAACTACTTGTAATTTGTGTATTAAGAGTATAAACTGCATATCCAGGCTATTCCTGGGGTATAAAACT
>NW_021425104.1:0-284 GCF_001605985.2 Dendrobium catenatum
TCATGTGGGGCCAGAAATACTTTTCTTCAACTAAAGTAATTGTTTTTCGTTGCCCAAAATGTCCTCCCAAACCTCCACTATGCAATTCTTTCACAAGTTGTTCTCTTAAAGAACTTTTTGATATGCAAAGTCTAGTTTCTTTAAATAAGAAACCTTGATGTATAACAAATTGAGCAGAAGGATCAGTCCCAGAAGCACAACAAGCATTCCAAATGTTTTCAAAATCAGAATCATTTGCATAAGTGTATTTCAAAAAATCAAAAGAAGTAACAGTCGGAAAAACA
>NW_021425105.1:0-275 GCF_001605985.2 Dendrobium catenatum
GTCCAGGACAAACAATGGATTAGCCAGGACGATTTTCAAATAATGGATCGTCCGGGGCCAATTTTAAAGATTCAAATGTGCTGACACGTGGATCATGCAGGACGATCAAGTGTATCGGCCAGAACCATGCACATAAAATGCATCAGCCAGACAAAATATTTTATCGGCCAGGACTATCATCATGATTGCAACAGAGTTTGATCAGATCATCCAGGATGATATGGTATCGTCTAGGACGATGAGTTACAGCAAGCACAGAAAAAGGTTAGCAGATG
>NW_021425106.1:0-222 GCF_001605985.2 Dendrobium catenatum
GCTGCTCTGGGCTCAACAGCGCCCTAAAACCTCGGAGGTTTCAACCTCAAAAACAACTGCAGATGTTTGTCAAGATCATCAGATCGGATGGTAGAAGCTCTGCTCTGAGTCTCGCTCATCATCTGAGCAACAAGCGTAGCAAACTGAGACAATGTATCTGCACCGGCCACTGGGGCTGTACTCCCAACTGGTGCTGCCTGACTGGAACTCTGCCCGTCTGTC
>NW_021425107.1:0-213 GCF_001605985.2 Dendrobium catenatum
ATCATCCTCATCAGGGTTGAAATTCTCAATCAACTTTATATAGTTTTCTTCCTCCTTTTCCCTCTTTTCATCCTCGTCAATTTTCTTGAGACTTTCTTTCAAATATTCAATCATTTGTTCAACCGTTTTACATGTTGAGGGATTGATAGTATTCTTTGTAACTGTTAATTTTCATTGGTGCTTTCCCTTTGTCTTTAGAATCAACACGGGTAG
>NW_021425108.1:0-216 GCF_001605985.2 Dendrobium catenatum
AACAATAGAATAAAGAAGATGAATTTGCTATTTTTTTTCTTTTTGATTCATTTTATACATTAAATATTCCGTCAAAATAAATGCCATGACATATAATAATTACAATAAAATGAAAGAAAATTGTAATTGCTATAAAATAATTATAATTACTCATTTTGATTACTTTTGTACTTCTAATTTTTTTCCAATTGAGCTTTTCAATAACCTTCATTAATG
>NW_021425109.1:0-958 GCF_001605985.2 Dendrobium catenatum
CTTGTCATAAGTTATACCATGTGGGGTTGGATGTGTCAGTGAAAGACCCACCGGAATGGTCTACGATGGCATCACCAGCAGGGTGGGAGCTAGTGACGGCGTCCATGCGGGCAAGATTTGAAGCAGATCCGGAGGATGCAAGAAATTTTGGGTTCAGAGTCCTGCTCACAGCCCAGTTTTACTCCCAGACGTTTGCACGCAAACGTCAATCGCGCTTTCCCTACTCATGTTAATAACACAAACAAATCAGATGTATTTGTCTCACACTCTCACTTTCTCATGTGGACGCAGAAGGATTCCCACTCACAGCCTCCCAATTCTACTTCCAGACGTTCGTATGCGAACGTTAGTAGCGCTCTTCCTTAACCGAGTTGATTCCAAACACGAATGAACAAAGGCGTTCGTCTCCCTTTCTCACGTGGACGTAGGAGTTTCGCTCACAGAAGCCAAGTCCCTCCAAACCGTACGCATAAGAGCTTATGGTCGCACGCCTCTCTTGCTCGATCTTCGTCACACATCTTAAACTGAACTTCATTATCCATGCCTGGTAGAATTAGTGTTGAAGCTACAAAAATTATTGATCATATTCAATCAGTCCAATATCAAGTCCTGAAAAAACTCTGCATGGAAAATGCTAAATACAAAACAACGACTAACAAACACCGGAGAGAGTGTTATTTTCAAGAAGGAGATTTAGTTAGGCTTACTTTCGACGAAGCGCTTTCCTATTGATACATTTGGCAAATTAAGCTGAAAGAAATTTGGTCCTTTCCGAGTACGACAAAGATTGGAAACAAATGTTTATCTGTTGCATCTTCCACCTTCTGTTGGAACTTTTCATATGTTAAATGTTGCCAATCTTACTACATATGAGGGAGAACTGACTGATTCTATAGATATAGAGACCTAGCCCCTTATTGTTACAGTTCATACCAGTGATGATCTTATTGATGATGTT
>NW_021425110.1:0-298 GCF_001605985.2 Dendrobium catenatum
TATCAAGCAAAGAAGATGAACTAAGGCTTTGTAAAATAGTTTTCTGGTTAAAAAACCGCCGTGAGACCGCCGGTAAAGTTAAAAACCGCCGGTAAATCTACACTAACCGCCGGAAAAAACCGCCGGTTTTCAGCGTTTTTCCTGTAGTGAGAGAAATGAAAATGATTGGTCTCTCTATGTCTAAATAAATGATGGAATTTGCAACAAAAATTCCGCGGCAAATCCTCACATTTATGCCAGGTTGAATTTCCAATGGAAAATTATAATTCCGAAGGTAAAGTCGGCAGAATTTTTCGGC
>NW_021425111.1:0-216 GCF_001605985.2 Dendrobium catenatum
CCGCATCTGAAAAGGAATGAAGACACATATTAGATTTTGTAATTGGAATTCCAAAATCGATTGTACCTTTTAGATAGCGAAGCAGTCGTTTGAGCATGTATATGTGCTGAGGTAAGGGATCTTGCATATGTTGAGACAGGAGATTCACGCTAAATGCGATGTCCGGTCTGGTTAGAACTAAATATTGTAAAGAACCTGTGATCCTTCGGTATAAAT
>NW_021425112.1:0-221 GCF_001605985.2 Dendrobium catenatum
AGATCATATTCCCCCCTCTAGTCTTAATGTCCAAATCTTGACAAAATTCTTGCGCAATCAAAATATTGTCCACAATCGCACGACCTTTAACAAACCCCATTTGGTTAGGAGAAATAAGTTTAGGAAGAAGAACAGAAAGACGGTTTACCAAAATCTTAGAGATTAATTTGTAGAAAACAGTACACAAACTAATGGGCCTAAAGTCATTCCAAGTATTAACA
>NW_021425113.1:0-265 GCF_001605985.2 Dendrobium catenatum
ACTTCTCTAGAACTTTATCACATGTTTTCTCATCAAATCTCACAAAATATATGTCTCTTCCATAGGTAGTCCTACCCAGCATGAATCCAAATTGATTTTGAGAAACAATAGTATCATGCCGTAATCTATGCTCAATTACTCTCTCCAATAATTTAAATGTATGACACATCAACTTAATTTTTTTATAATTCATGCACTGTTGTACATCACCTTAATTCTTGAAAATTATAAACATCACACTCCTTCACTCATTTGACATCTTTTT
>NW_021425114.1:0-221 GCF_001605985.2 Dendrobium catenatum
CGCGTGTCCGTGTCCGACACGTGTCCAACACTGCATATCCTCTTTAAGAGGCGTGTCGGTGCATCATAGGAAGCTGCCCATCAAATAATTTTGAATTGTTTTCCCGGATCAATCTCATTGCTCAATATTAGCTCAACAAATGAGATAATTCCAATCTAACTGCGTAATATTCGGTCAACTAATTAGATTAGTCCTAAAAAGTCCAAAATTTTCTTATGGAA
>NW_021425115.1:0-416 GCF_001605985.2 Dendrobium catenatum
GAAAAACTGTCAAAGTAAAAACTATCCTCTAAAGCCACAGTAGTACACAAGTTTGCTACCATATTACGTTCTCTATAAGCATGTACAAAAACAACTTTATTGAAGTCATTCACAAATAAAGAATGACTTACTAGATTGAAGATCATGGTACCTTTGTCTTGCTTCAATGATTTTTGAATGTAGTTGATAACATTCAAGTTATAACTTTCAATAATAACTCCTTTATAATCTCTCATCCAGCTTTTGACATAATCCTTGACCTAGAGAATAGCACCCATCTCCAATTGTGCAATATCCCAATGAATCATCTTTCTCCTAAAAGCAAGAATGAATCTACCAATGCAATCTCGGAAAATACTACCAATTCCAGCTAATCCCAAAGGAGTTAAGGAAGCATCAATATTGATTTTCATCCA
>NW_021425116.1:0-209 GCF_001605985.2 Dendrobium catenatum
TTGAGCTGGCTCCATTTTTCCCTCCGATCTTTGATTCATGAAAAGTTAGAAGTAAAATGCAGTCCAAGAGAATCAATAGTGTTTGTCAATCATCAAAACATAAGTTATGAAAATAGATTTGCAACAATCTCCCCCGTTTTGATGATGGCAAAGACAAGTAGGAAAATCTCAATAAAAATAGCAGTTCGTTAAAATTTCAAAGTTACAAG
>NW_021425117.1:0-425 GCF_001605985.2 Dendrobium catenatum
CATTATAAATACACTCAAGAAGAGAAAAATTAAAGTATAGACTGACTCAATCTTAACCTACGTAATCTTGAACTGGCTTCGTTTGTTCATCTGATCTTCGATTCCTGAAATGTTAGAAGTAACATGCAGTCCAAGAGAATCAATAGTGTTTGTCAATAATCAAAACATAAGTCATGAAAATATATTTGCAATAATCTCCCCCTTTTTTATGATGGCAAACACAAGTAGGAGAATCTCAGTAAAACTAGTAGTTCATTAAAATTTTAAAGTTACAAGCACATCAACTTTTCCTACCACATCCTACTACCCCTTTTGTCATCACAAAAAGAGGGTCCTAGACACACAAGAAGAAAAAAGAAACAACATAATAGAAAACAAGCTACAAGACAAACTACAGAAAATAGAAAACAGAAAACAAAGACTAG
>NW_021425118.1:0-342 GCF_001605985.2 Dendrobium catenatum
GCTTTTGAAACAGGATGATTTGGGAGAGGGTACTAATCAACGTTTAAAATTGCGCAATAAAAGGCGCGCCTCAGCGCAATTTCGTCCATTTAAGCCTCAAAGCCTACGCTAAGCCTCAAAGCCTACGCAATAAGTTTAGTTTATGAGGCTTACGCCTCAAGTTTACTGAGGCGCGCCTTCCTCGCCTCTTATATTTAAGGCGTCGCATTTTTAAAAATTAACCTAAATTTTTTTTTTCAGTTCGGACCCCAGTTGACGACGTGGCGCGCCTAGTGAAATGTCGACATGGCATCAACATTTATACCTTTGTAAAGGTCGAATGGCGGAGTCGACGTTTCGATT
>NW_021425119.1:0-496 GCF_001605985.2 Dendrobium catenatum
TTCGACGGGCCCTCCCACGGCCCCTGCCATGAGAAACCTTCGAACGACCAACATTAACACGAACCAAAGAAAAATCATTTCTCGGGTTAGAGCCCCCGCAAAAATCCGATGACATGAAACCAAAATCCAACTGCTCAGATTCAAAATCACCATCATAGGATCCATGCCACTACAGGAAAAATGGCTATTACCGGCGATTTATGGACCGCCGGTGTTACCGGCGGTTAAACCGCCGTCGTTTAACGGCGGTCTGCCGGTGTTTTTTATATGTTAAACCACCGGTATTAACGGCGGTCTGAAAACCGTCGGATTATAATATTCACCGGCGGTTTAACGGCGGCCTGGACCGCCATTGATAAGTGATTTTGTACCGGCGGTTTAGACCGCCGGAAAACCGCCGGTTAGTGCCCTAAAACAACCAGGCCCGCAACTCACATTTCATTCTTTCTCACGTTCTTTCTCTCTCGTTTCCCTCGCCTCAGCTCGCCTCTGCTCG
>NW_021425120.1:0-264 GCF_001605985.2 Dendrobium catenatum
CAACTTGCAAAAGATCCCTATGCGGAGGCCAAATATAAGGAGATAAAAAAGTTCTGTTTCAAAATCCAATGTAAAATATGATGAAGATTTTGAATCAAAAGTAAAATAACCTCTTTAAGAAAATATATAGAGAGAAAAAATGATAAGTTTTCTTCATTCGAATATTTTTATAGAAATCAACCAAAACTTTACATAAGAATTCATGAAAATTAGGAGGTAAATTCATCATCATTTTTTTTGAAAAAATGATCTTTAAAAAAGATT
>NW_021425121.1:0-225 GCF_001605985.2 Dendrobium catenatum
TGATGCATGTGAACCATGAAGGGAGAAGAACATAGCAATGAAAGTCGAGGAATATGAGAGTGAACACTCACAATCTAAGGATGGAGACGACATCGCACTGATGACTAGACAATTCAGAAGCTTTCTGAGGAGGAAACAGAAGAGACGTCAGAAATGGAATATAGGTAAATTTAATAGAAATGTTAAGATTTCAAATGATGTTATTTTCTATGAGTGCAGGAAACC
>NW_021425122.1:0-254 GCF_001605985.2 Dendrobium catenatum
CAAGAAGATTCCTCCAACTATTTTAATATCCAAGATGATATTTTAGGATCCTAAAGCTTCTAGTAAATGTAACGATGCTTCTAATAAATTTTAAGCATTATATAGTTCATAGCTTGACTTTTATTCTTTGGGCAAGATCTAAATCTAGGCCATAAAAAGATAATAACAATATATAGATAGACATTTCTTCACCTTTAAATCAGGATATACATGAGGTTCACCCCCTCCCAATCAAGGAAAAATTGAACCCAGGA
>NW_021425123.1:0-295 GCF_001605985.2 Dendrobium catenatum
TGAGTTAAACCTGAAGTTAAGCTGAAGCATTCATATTTTTTTTCCCCTTACTTCATTTTAACACCAAACAACTTCACAAACTTAAATCAGCTTATAAATACCATTTCTACATGTTTGTTCATCAATACGAACAAAACAATTTTCCAATATAATCTTTCATGAAATTTTCACAAAGAATCCACATAATTAAGAACGCAAACCATTTTCAAACCGCGGAAAAAAACTTCAATCATGGCAAACCCTCTCTATCAGAAAAGGGAAATTGTCAAAAACCTCACATCAACCTATTCTCATT
>NW_021425124.1:0-337 GCF_001605985.2 Dendrobium catenatum
TTCATAAAACAGGAATAATGCAGAACGAACGATAGCAGGAAAACTTGCATGGAATTTAAAACCCTGCTAAACAATTTTCCATTGATCTTATTTAAAAGATTCATTTTCGGGACCTTTCAGTGATGGATCTTTGGACATAAGAACCAAATGTAACATCCTGATGTTCACCATATAGAGCTCAATATCATCATTACTTTCATTAGCTGCTATTATAGCATATATAAGTGACTAGCCAGAGATGGAAAGAGAAACCATTCCCCAGCGGAGTCGCCAGAAATCTGTGGGCTCCGAAAATTCGGGCCCGGCCTCCGCTCGCTTAACTTATTCGGCGAGGGAG
>NW_021425125.1:0-290 GCF_001605985.2 Dendrobium catenatum
TCAAAAATGAAAATTATAGTTACAAAAATTATGTGGATCTCTTCAATTTATTTTCAAATATTAGAATTTAATTTATTTTATTAGTTTAAATTAATAAATGTTATGTTCTTGAAAATATTTACAGCTTCGTGGGTTTTTTTTTAAATAAAGGTGTAATACTATTTAGTTTCAATTGGCTATCTAAAATAAAATAAAAATTAAAAGATGATTGATGTAAATTGAATTAGAGATGGTAACAATTCTCAAATCAATAAAGATGATCAGATTCCAAAAATAATTCGTGTTTTGGA
>NW_021425126.1:0-219 GCF_001605985.2 Dendrobium catenatum
TATATAGTCCAAATTAGACTGCCACCCAATCTTTTTGATCATTTGATCTTCGTGCCTTTTGAGAGAATAGCCAAGGAGAGAGTGTAAGAGTGCATTCAAAGGAGGATTCTAAGAGTGCATTCAAAGGAGGATTCCTACCACTGGGGCGTGAAGGCTTCACTTGGAGTTTAAAGGTAAGATTATCTACTTGTGAATTGGGATTACTTCACTCTTTTCTTT
>NW_021425127.1:0-312 GCF_001605985.2 Dendrobium catenatum
CTCTGTAAAATGTTCGTCCAAACAAAATTAAATTATCATCAATGGCGATTGGTCCTCTGAAAAATTTTCGTCCAGAGGAAATTAATAATCGTCTAGGATGATCAGGACTCTGGAAAATTTTCGTTCAGACGAAATTAAATTATCGTCAATGGCGATTGGTCCTCTGGAAAATTTTCGTCCAGACGAAATTAATAATCGTCCAGGACGATCGGTCCTCAATAAAAATTTTGTCCAGACGAATAAATTTTCGTCCAAACGATTAACCGACTTAGAATGGTTTTCAGCAGTTTTTAGAACCGACCTTGTAATAAC
>NW_021425128.1:0-321 GCF_001605985.2 Dendrobium catenatum
CTTAGGCGGCTGAAATTCTGATTTTTCAGCGAGCTTTCGGCTTCCAGAAGTGAAATTGTTGAGATCTGTTGGGAAGAAAGATGGCTGGAAAGAAGGTGGAAGTATTGGAAGGCGAGTTCGGACAACTAAAGATAGATCTGGAGGGAAAGTTCTTGGAAATCTCCACCAACAATGACATGTTGGAAGGGAGGTTCACGGTGATGGAAGAAATGATGAAGAAACTACTAGAAATGAAGACTCATCCGGCGGCATCGGAAGTAAAAGAGACCACCGACGGCCATGACGTAGGAGGAAATCCAAACCCGGTCCGGGGGAGGAGGA
>NW_021425129.1:0-243 GCF_001605985.2 Dendrobium catenatum
AAAATAATATTAAAAAGTTTAATAAGTCAAGAAATTCCTTCATATTCTAAGCATTTCCACACTATTTGAATATCATCAGGTCTAATAGCTTTTCCCCACTTCATTTTCTTTAAAAACTCTCTAAATTCGATTTTACTAATATATCGATAAAAACAAAAAAAAAATTATTTTCATTTAGAGTGCTATGTTCACTAAAGTCAGTCGCATTCTCATAATCTTCATTGAAAATTTTAGAAAAATATC
>NW_021425130.1:0-454 GCF_001605985.2 Dendrobium catenatum
GAGGAGGAAGTTTGGAATTCGTGCGGAGTCTATAACGGGGATTTATGCTCGTACTTCTGCCCCTCATATTGGGTAGATTATTATTAAGCAAAGGTTGATTTGGTTTAGGATTAGAGGGGCAAAGATTAGAAGGGTGGATAAGAGATCCACAAGATTCACAAGGAGACGGTTTCCAATCATAGACAAATTTCAGAGAGAAGTCCTCCCCATCAATATCAATCGGAATTTCTTCCGGAAGCTTAGAGTCTTTGGAGATCAAGACACAAATTCTAGCAAAATTAAGTCTTGTACGTTTGGCAGTGAGAGCATCTACCATAAGCGGAACTCCAATAAAACTAGCGATTTTTGATATTCCCGAAGGTGACCAAAGAGCAAGCGGAACATCAAAAATCTTAACCCAAATCGGGATGGAAGCATACTCATCTCTTTTAGGTTTGAATTTGGGAGACCATTG
>NW_021425131.1:0-268 GCF_001605985.2 Dendrobium catenatum
CAAAAGGAAATCTCTAAGCAGTCCCTACATTCAAATTCCCCTCCCCTCCTAACTCCATCAAAAAACCTTCCTAAACTGCTTGGTGGCTCCTGCGGTTCGATCGTCGTACAAGAGAGGCGTAAGAGTCCGCCTTTGTTCCGCCTGAGCATCTCCCATGTGGACCGGCTGGACCGTTCTAACAGTATCACTGCACTACTCGAGTAGTATGAATACAAGTTAAATAAAAATAACTAGCATGATTCAAATTAAATAAAAATAGAGATCAAGC
>NW_021425132.1:0-402 GCF_001605985.2 Dendrobium catenatum
TCTTTAAGAATAAGGTGAATGATTCAGGAGTGGTGGATAGGAATAAAGCAAGATTGGTGGCTAAGGGGTACAACCAAATAGAAGGGATATACGTTGAGGAGACTTTTGCCCCTGTAGCTAGATTGGAAGCCATTAGAGTGCTATTAGCCTTAGCCTATTATAAAGGATTTAAGCTTTTTTGAATGGATGTTAATAGTGCCTTTTTATATGGGGAAATAAAAGAAGATGTGTTTATAGAGCAACCCCCAGTTTTTGAGAGTTCCCAATTTCCAAATCATGTTTTTAAATTAAAAAAGGCTTTATATGGGTTAAAGTAGGCACCAAGAGCTTGGTATGAGAGGCTTAGCACATTCTTACTAGAGGGAGAGTTTGTCAAGGGGAGAGTAGACACCACCCTTTTTC
>NW_021425133.1:0-294 GCF_001605985.2 Dendrobium catenatum
ATCTTTATTGGACTTAAAATAGGACTTCAACTATTTTCCTAATTGATAAGCATCACAAAGGTGGTCCTTAATAAAGTCTAATTTTGATATACCTCTGACTAAGTTCTTTTGGGTAATTCTCCAAAGGGTTTTCATGCTAGTGTGACAAAATCTCCTATGTCAAAGCCATGACTCATTAGAAACAGTTTTCAAACAAAAAGCATTAAGAGTTTTTTTGCAATGTAAATCTAGCATATAAATATTATTTACCCTTAAATAATGCAAAACATCATTACCATTTAGGCTTAATATGTA
>NW_021425134.1:0-273 GCF_001605985.2 Dendrobium catenatum
TGCTCTCTCATTTTACGCATTTTATCCAACAACTGATTGTGTTGCTCCTGCATCTACATTTGAATCTGTGCTTGCAACTGAACTTGTCAATCAGCTTAAGATTTTCTTACTTGTTCTAGCTCCGCTTGAAGGGCAGTTATCTGTTGAGTATGTAAGGACTCATGTGAACTAGCTGCGAAGTTGGATCTAGTAGAGGTCAACCCTTCGTATGCTTGAGCTTGCAAACCTAAACCATAAACTCTGTCATGTTGCATTCCTTTAACGGCTTGCGAC
>NW_021425135.1:0-221 GCF_001605985.2 Dendrobium catenatum
CGGCAGGTGACGGAGGTTGGTGGCTGGGTGCTGGTCCTATAATGTTCAAGTGAAAGTCTGACGGTGGTTCGCAGTTGGGTGGAAGTCTAGCGGTGATCTGCATACAGGAGGTATTCCAACTGCGGTCGGCGGCCAGGCTGTGGTCCAGTGATGGTCGGGCCGAAGTCCGACGGCAGTCGACGGTCAGGTGGTAGTCCGACAGCGGTCAGCGGTCAGGTGGT
>NW_021425136.1:0-548 GCF_001605985.2 Dendrobium catenatum
GATTGTAGTTGATCGTAGTTAGGCCTTACTCGAGCTCGACTCAACTTCTTTATACCCTTAGGTTTGAGGGACCGTAGTTGGGCAACAGAGATCAAAGTGACTAGTGTCAGATGATGGAGGTCAAAGGGAATATACTCAGCAAGCGATAGAGGTATGAAGAATCATAGTAATTAGGCGATGAATATTGGAGGGACATTTTTCGTACGATAGTGGTGGAAGGGACCATATTTGAGAGATGGTGGTTGAAGGGACTATTTCAGGTGATGGTATTCAAAGGAATCGTAGACGGGCAATGGAGATCAAAGAGACCATAGTTTGGTGACTGAGGTTGGAAGAATAATAATTAATGAGAGATAGAGGCTAAAGGGACCATAGTAGGGTAAGTGAGGACGGAGGGACTATAGTCAGACAATGGAGGTTAGGAGGACTTTAGTATGTGATGGTGGTCCGGGGAATGTATCTAATCATTTGTACTCTGGATAGAGTAGTGGTAGTATGATTGTATAAATCCTGAGTAGTGTCCATAAATTTTTATGAAATAAATACAA
>NW_021425137.1:0-267 GCF_001605985.2 Dendrobium catenatum
TAAAAGATGTATATATTATGATATATCTATTTTACTGTTTTATAATTGATAATGATTATCCACTGAGTTTATACTGTTAAACTCAATCCATCAAACTAATATTTTAGGTAAGTCTCGAAGGAATTGAAAATGGCTGAAAGGGAGGAGTACGTCTATAGAAGATGACGTACAAATGAAAACTGGTAATTTATGATTTATACAAATATGAAGTATTTGATAGGAAATACTTTATTTCAAGTATTTCCAAATCACTTCTATAGAGAAACT
>NW_021425138.1:0-287 GCF_001605985.2 Dendrobium catenatum
AAAACAGAACTCCGGTTCTGTGTAGAAGAAAGCTATGCTTCTGTATTCAGATAGTATAAAAGTTGTCTAATGAGATTGAACTCGCGACGAACGTCTACGGTCAACCTTTGGATCTCCGTCGCTAGCTCCTCAAGTCGGCGATTAACTGTATCGTGGTTTGCCCACAAAGCTTCGATGCTCCGACCGCCATCTGTGGCCGGTTCCTTGCATTTATCCGCCATCTTCTTCACTGTTAGCTCTGATACCAACTGAGGATCACGCCATTTGAGCGGAAGCTCGAGCGGCGG
>NW_021425139.1:0-574 GCF_001605985.2 Dendrobium catenatum
TCAGGTCCCTAAACATTCTTTTTAAAATTATGATTAATAAATCTCACATTCAATATACCAACCTTTAAGATCGAAAGGAGTTTAAAAAATCTTTGACTTTAAGAAAGTTTTGAAGTATTGTAGTCTTAACCCCTTTACTCCATTTGAACATTTAGGAATGAGGAGGGTTAGACTATTTACTTTACTTGGGTATTATTCTTACAATTCCATAAGCCCTCAGGCAAGGGGAAACTCTGTCCGTTGTGTTTTGGACTTTTCTAGAAAAAAATCCCATCTTAAATCATTCAAAATTCAAATTCCTTTCCAAACATAGAAAACAGAATAATGACCTTTTTTTTCCAAGTTCCAAACCTTCATATGTTACCCCATACGACTATCTTATGGGCTAACATATGTTGACCTTTTGAGGAAACCCTCCTTTCGGCATGTATTTAGTCTCTTTATCTTCCTAATGTGTGTTGGGTGTTTTTTTTTACCACTCAACATGTGTTGGAAGGTTGAGACTATTCCACAAGCCTTAAGTTTCAAAATAACAAACTCTTTTCCACTTCTGTTAAAAAGAAATCTAATTTCA
>NW_021425140.1:0-246 GCF_001605985.2 Dendrobium catenatum
AAGGATAAAGTTAAAGTTTTGTAATCTGAACCAATCAATGAATGATATCTTTGCCTTTTTGAGATGATATATCATTCCTAATCCTGAGTTCCATTACAGAATTAAAATTTAAAATTTAATATTCCCAAGGATAATTAAATATTTTGCAAAACTATATATACTTAAATATATTTTTTTTTTAATCAAAACACTCCTCTGCCAGGTCTTTTTGCCACCCTTAAGGGGCAGCTCGAACATGGTTCTATT
>NW_021425141.1:0-408 GCF_001605985.2 Dendrobium catenatum
TCATAGGATGAGGAAGAGTTCTGGGAGGAGACATAGACTGGACCGGGAGTGGAGACAACTCAGAGGTTGTAGACGTAGTGGGCTGCAGAATAGTTGAAGTTGGAATGTTTTGAGGTTTAGTAATGGAACAGGATTTAATAGATGTGGTGGGAACCAAAAGAAGTGGTGGCAGGTAGAGATTTGAAGAAGAGGAGTTGTTTGGAGGTGAAGTAAGAACCTGTTTCTGAAAAGGAAAACTGTTTTCATTGAAAAGAATATGCCGAGAGGTAAAAATTCGGTATGAAGTAGGGTCCAAGCAACGATAACTTGTTTGGTTAGTAGCATAGCCAATAAAAACGCAGGGTAGAGATACAGAAGAAAGCTTAGACTTGGAGTAAGGGCGTAGCCACGGATAACACAAGCAACCAA
>NW_021425142.1:0-284 GCF_001605985.2 Dendrobium catenatum
AAAAATTATTCTAAGGTTTGATATTTATAAGTATCTTATCCTAATGAATTTTAATTTAGTATTTGATCTTTTGATTAAATCTATCTCTTTTAGATTTTTAGATTGGTTAAGGGTTAATTATTAAATTGATTAGACTTGCTTTAGATTTGCATTTTAGATCTTAAAGTTTAATGATTATTAAATATTAATAACAGTTTAATTAAGGATTATGTGTTTTAATATATTTTATGAATTAGGTTAAGATTGTTTAGTTGATTATTAATGAATTAAGAAAAGAAAATCCA
>NW_021425143.1:0-240 GCF_001605985.2 Dendrobium catenatum
TATATATATATATATATAGTTAAAACTAGCAGAGGGACCTACGCGTTAATATAAAAAATTGGTTACATAGTCCTTATAGGAGACATTCGGCTCACTACTGCTCAAAAGAGCTATAAAATAAAGATAAAGAAAACCTACGAGCCAATTGTCTTCACTACAAAAAAAAAATAAGGCACTCTAGTAATATTCTAATGATGCTATAGAGAAGCATCCAAAAAAGAAAGATCATATAATAACAAT
>NW_021425144.1:0-797 GCF_001605985.2 Dendrobium catenatum
TTCTTCAAAGATTTATGTTCAGCTAAACTAAGTGAAGTGCTTTACGGAGGCACGAGGATAACATACCAATCATCCTATGCAAGTTAGAGAAGATATTTCTCCTGAGTTTTTTTGATTCTATGGAACATCTTCCAGTCCATCTACCTTACGAAGCTAGAGTTGGTGCACCTGTACAATATCGTTGGATGTATCCTTTCAAAAGGTTAATATGTTTAAATTTTTATTAAGTTCAATAACATCTTTCAGTCCTTCTATCTTATGTTCAAATTTTATTCAGTTGTGATAACATGATTGTAATTGTTTAATAGATATTTAAACAAGTTGAAGAGATATATTAAGAATAAAGCACGACCAGAAGGATTAATATGTGAAGCATATTTGTCTCAAGAAACAACTCACTTTTGCTCCTACTATTTTGAGCCCCGTGTAAGGAGTACAAGAACAAAAATTGGTCGTAACATGGACTTCGATGTAGAAGAACAATCACATGCTGAACTATCAATATTTAAAAGGCAAGGAAAGCCCAGTGGGAAATGTGTTGAAAGATTTCTCAATGATTTGGAAATAAATACAGCGAATTTGTATATACTACTGAACTGTGAAGAAGTTGAGCCAATCTTAGATTAAGTTCTTGTATAATATTAATAATTAGTAATGTTTATTTAAAATACTAAAGTATTATTTGTCACCAGGTATTTTGTAAGCAATTTGCCTTTGACAGATTCGAGGGATGTTGAGCAAGCTGTTGCAAAATGAATTTCCAACTTGGTTTAGATCATATGTGAGCACACTTCTTT
>NW_021425145.1:0-1313 GCF_001605985.2 Dendrobium catenatum
TTTATGAAGCTATAAGAAAGCTGCCTCAGACAAAGCCTTAATATATGTTTAATAATTTTTTTATAAGATTGTGAAAATCAAAACTGATATAGAATTAGAAGAAGTTGTTCAAGATTTAATGATTTGATTGTAGTTGACCGAATGATGTAATAAATATTATAATCAGTTAAATATATTCTAAATGATATAGTAATGATGCAATGATGTAAATATATGACTAAAAATTAATAGGAATCATATATAAATAATTGCTTTATTGTGTGCAGGAACATTTGTGGTGGTAGAGAGATATAGAGTTTAGTGACCAAGTTTTATACTAATATTGGTCAGAGAGACCGTAGTTGGCAGGAAATAAAGTCGCATGGACCATATTTGGCAAGCCACTGCATGAACAATATTCCATTATCGTCAGACTTTTTGGCGGACATTCACGCACCTAAAAAAGTGGCAAACAAATCGGCAAAATATGTGCTGGTAAATTTACGACGAAATTTTCGACGTACTTTCTGTTGTTATGTTACCGGAGCATATTTTCTAGGCTTATTCACTTGAATATATTATATTCTGTTGAAAATTACCGGTGGAATCATAGGCCTAAATTGCACCGGCTTACTTAAACTAGTCAAAAAAAAATTTGGTGCATTGTCCTCTGGTCATGTTACCGACATAAAATCTATTGGAATATCTGACGGAGAAAGCCCTAGTTTGCCTGCTCAATTGTCTTTCTTCTCATTTTATTTATGCTTCATTTCGGTTCGCTTCGCTCACATCAGAGACTTGCATCAAATGCCACCTCTATTGAGACCATTCCATTGTCGACGTTCGTCGTCGACCTTACCAAAGTTCGTCATCGTACTTGCCAAAGTTTGCCGCCTTTGTTGCTGACGTTCGCTGCCTTATTTGTGGAAACTCCAACGTAAGTTTTTTCTTTTTTCATGGATGTTCTCGGTAGACATTTTCAAGAGATTGTAGCATGGTGTATGTATTTTGTTGATGATATTCTTCTTGTTGATAAGTCTAGAGAAGGAGTTGATGTGTAAATTTATAGTTGAGATTAATATCTTTTTGCTTTAGTCATGGATTCTCACTACACTTTTGCAAGAAAATGTACTTTGGTAAATTCTTTTTGTTGATGACATTCTTCTTGACGATAAGAGTAGAGAGGGATTTGAAGGTAAATGTCTTGATTTATCGAGGTCAACCTTAGAGTCTAAATGTTTTCACTTGAGTTGATTAAAACTCAATATATGGAGTGTAATTTTAGTAGTAATAGACTGAGTGGAGGGATTGTGACTTTGGGTGATCAAGTCATT
>NW_021425146.1:0-464 GCF_001605985.2 Dendrobium catenatum
ACAAACAAAAATTGCAGGCTTGGACTGTCTTAAAGAGATGTATATATGTTTTGAATCCTAACTTCAGTGACATTTAGAAACAATGCCTAATTATTGAATCTGTCAATGGTTACTTTATACGCAATGGTTTCTTATTCCAACGCAATTTCCTTTGTGTTCCCATGTCCTCATGGTGTCAGCAGTTAATTCTTGAAGCCCATTGCGGAGGACTAGCTACACACGTCAACCGAGATAAGATGTTGGAGCAACTACATTCTCATTTCTTTTGGCCCCACCTTCACCATGATGTCTTCTGATTTGTGGATCACTGCTCAATCTGTCTAATTTATAAAGGCAGAGTGCAAAACAATGGCCTTTATTTGCCGTTACCTATAATAGATTCTATATGGGAAGATCTTAGTTTAGATTTTGTTATGGCTTACCAAGAACCAAGCATGAAAATGACTCAATTATGGCGGTTGTCA
>NW_021425147.1:0-217 GCF_001605985.2 Dendrobium catenatum
AAATGGAATGCAACTGTCGTAAAACCATCTCCCAACTACCAAATCAACACGGTGTATGGCTTCTTTGGATGCCATTACACTTTTCAATGATGGTTGAGAACCAGGTTTAGTTCTTGGTGCAAAAAAAGTTATCTATGTCATCTTTCTTTCTCTGCCCTTTATGAAGTCCTTCATGATGTACATCAGAGGCTTGTGACTTGGGAAGTGATGAAGAGCC
>NW_021425148.1:0-337 GCF_001605985.2 Dendrobium catenatum
GATATCCATTCAAGAGCATGAATTTAGAGAATTTTCCCAACCATGCCCTTGGTGATTGTTTGAGCCCATATAGAGCTTTTTTCAGTTTGCACACCTTGTTACCTTCAGATTTTTCTTTAAAGCCTGGTGGTATTTCCATAAATATCTCTTCTTCTAAGTCTCCATGTAGGAATGCATTTTTCACATCCAGTTGTTCCAGGTGCCAATTGTACTTGGCTGCTAGTGAGAGTAGTATTCGGACAGTATTCATCTTGGCCACAGGTGCAAATGTTTCTTGGTAGTCAATGCCATACGTTTGAATAAACCCTTTTGCCACTAGTCTTGCTTTATATCTCTC
>NW_021425149.1:0-352 GCF_001605985.2 Dendrobium catenatum
AAATAAATCAAATTAAGAAAAATGAAAATATATATGTTAAACAAAAAAAAAATTATAATAAAAAGAAAAAAAATCACTCAAAAAATAAACAATAATTAATTTGAGGCATCAATAAAAACTTAAAAGAAAATAAACATTGTTCTCTATCTCTACGTTGGTCTAAACTCTAAGCCTAATAACATAAACCCCCTTATATATAATTTAAAAGTGCTTTGTTTTAAAATAAACTTCACTCAAACAGAAAAAACATATGCCTTCAGGTATTTACTGGCGCCTCATGGTGACGTGCGCCTTGAAGTGGACGCTTCAAATGTCTTTTAAACAAAGACATACTCTATAGGAAAAAAAGTGC
>NW_021425150.1:0-513 GCF_001605985.2 Dendrobium catenatum
AATTTTATCTTGTTGGTGTAACTTCCCACCCATCCTAGGATTTTTTTGGGATGACCACGTTTAAAGGAAGAGTTATTTAATGAAGTTTCAGTCATTACACCAAAACGCACCTCCAATTTTTGATTCATGCTTTGATTTTTAATTTGATTTGAGTTTTGATCGTATAAATTTTTTTGTATTGATTTTATGTCTAAATTCTCAAGGGAAATGTCGGGAATGATTTTTTAAAAAGTGGATAGATTTTAATAACCAAATTTTTTAAATGATTTTTTTTTTAAATTAAAAATTTTTAATTCAACATCGTGCCTTGTCAAAGAAGGAAGAGGAGGAAAGAGCGAAAAGAGGAGAGAGAAAAAAAAAGAGAAGTTGATCTTAGCCATCGTTTCGCTTCTCCATTTTTGTGAAACTTGCATATATTATGATTGGTTATTCTGATCTTATTTTTAAAGATTTTGATTTCAACTATTTGACACAACTGATTTTATATATTTTCTTATGATTTAATGAACTTCT
>NW_021425151.1:0-280 GCF_001605985.2 Dendrobium catenatum
GGCGGGATCCGTCCCCGTCGGGTCGGGTCGTGACAGTTGAAGTGGATGAATGCATTGGGCCTGTTATGTCATAGAAAAGTACCCCTCAAATTTAAGAAAAAATTTTATAAGATGGTAGTGAGACTTGCAATGCTTTATGGCACTGAATGTTGGTCATTAAAAGAGAAGCATAAAATTAAGTTAAGTGTTGCAGAGATGAGGATGCTCGGGTGGATTAGTGGTTTCACTCTTAGAGACAGAACATGAAACGAGTATATACATGAAAATGTTGGAATAGCTC
>NW_021425152.1:0-248 GCF_001605985.2 Dendrobium catenatum
TTTTCTTCATATTAGCTTTATATCTTCTTGTATATTCATGAACTTCATCATTGAATGCATGGAGTTTATTAATGATAACATAAATTTTCATGTGGGAAAGGGAAAAGGAATATTTATTTTTCAAATGTTCTATAATCTTAATCCTAGAGGAAAAATGCCTTAGTTAGGTTCTACTCATTGATAAAGTTGAATTTCCAAGAAGTGAAAGATAAGACTATACTAAAAAACTTATAAGAATTGATAGTTAA
>NW_021425153.1:0-230 GCF_001605985.2 Dendrobium catenatum
GAGGTTGATGGCCACAGGATAGATACACCTCCAGGACGGCAACCTAGTGCAACCCAGGGGCAAGGGCCCTCAGACAGTTCAGATGGTTTCCAGTCCCAGCCACAGTCCTAGTCAGACAGACAGTCAGGGCAGTAGTAGCAGTTTATCCCAGAGTTCTGAGGGAGAGTGGCAGCTAGCACTCTCCAAGAAGACTAGGAGGATGATAGACCGTGCAGTTCAGAGTTCAGAGG
>NW_021425154.1:0-349 GCF_001605985.2 Dendrobium catenatum
AGAGTCCAGGCCACGCCCACAGAAACAAAAGAAGAAACCTAAGAAAAACATGCTGTTCTATTGCACACCCAGTAAACAAACAAAGCATGCTTTTATTTATGAATACAGTACAAGGAATGAAAGTAGAGTCCACATTATTACAACCAGATTTGACAGCTGAGTTGCCTGCCATTATACAACCCAGTCAAATTTACAGACTCTACTTGTAGGGGTCTTCAAGCTTCAACCTTATGAGGGATACTTTCTCCCTTGATGCTTCTTGCTTGCTAATCCAAACCCTTAGATCTAATCAAATACATGATGTAAAAAGAAAAAAAGACTCAAATCTGCAAAACAGAGTCAGGCGGCA
>NW_021425155.1:0-261 GCF_001605985.2 Dendrobium catenatum
TTCTTTAATTTCCTATATGATGCATGAATTTTTTCTGAAACTTCAAGAAGTTGATCGTAGGAAAGTTCACATACCTCTTCTTGATCAGGATTGTTGTCTGCCATCAAGCACAATTTTGATGTCTCATCTTCTGGTTCTGTCTCTGATGAATCCGATGCTGAATCCGCCCAAAATGCTTTTTGTACTCTCATGTTATCCTTCCTTGGCTTAGGTTTCTCCTCACCCTTTCCTTTGCTTGAGTGATCTTTAAGCATAGGGCAA
>NW_021425156.1:0-334 GCF_001605985.2 Dendrobium catenatum
TAAAATATTACTCTTAATCAATTTTTTTATTAACTCCTAATTTACTATAGATTTCATGCAAGGTTCAAAACTATCAAATTTGTCACAGTATATGAGAGAGTTTTGAATGAGATAAATGGAGTTGTAAGGGCATAAACCATTGAGCATGCTCATGTGGAAATTGGGCACACTGTGACCAAATTAGATTTTGAGTTCAACTACTAGACATGTGGGCTAATATTACGAGAGTGTTTGGTCTATACATTATGTAATATCAAAAATCTGCTCCAGGATCGTCCTGGGACGATCAGTGGAAAATTTGCTCCAGAATGTGTCCAGTTTTGCTCCAGGTGAT
>NW_021425157.1:0-1654 GCF_001605985.2 Dendrobium catenatum
CATCAGCATTGGTTTTACATCTTGGAGTTGACCCTTATAGAATCGATAGAGTAATCAGAAAATTTGGCATGCCGATGGGCCCTAATCAGTAAGTTTTTCCCTTTATGCCAGTTGTTTTATCCTCTATATGAAGTAAAGCAATATTGAGTTTTTGGCATGAAAGAAGGAAATCACGTGTATATCTATTATATTTGCATTTTTAATAGCTCCTTCAACAATAACCATTTTTTCCCTTTAAACTCATAATAGATGGAGTTAATTAGCTAAATTTATCAGAAGTTTTGTCGTAGAAAACTAGTGCCCTTGGCTTTACCTTATTTTTGTTTCCCCCTATATCAATTATTATAAACTTACAAATGGATAATGCTTCCAAACCATTGGGAGCCTTACAGGTTATTAACAGGGAGCATTAGACTCCCTGTATCAAAATTAGTAGCAGCTCTTGAGATGGCTTGTCAGATCAGCAAAGCTTTAACAAAGCTATCCAGTATACAATAATAAATTATGTTATATAATAGTTATTGTCATTTGTTTTGATCTTGCTCATGTGACCTTGAATTAGCATTTTCTAAGCACCAATTTGAGAGTAGATGATTAGACTTGTTCTTCTCACTATTGCAGATGAGGGATTTAAGGCTGCAACAAAATATTAGCGTACTTTAATACTATCATAGTTCTAAATCACTGTGAGAGAATACTATTAAGATTATATATGTAGGTGCCTCGAGTTTTTTCTTGGTCCATAAAGGAATTACTTGATTTCAAGTATTTCCTATCACTATCCAGTATATAATAATACATTATGTTATATAATAGTTTTTGTCGTTGGTTTTTATCTTGTTCATGTGACCTTGAATTAGCATGTTCTAAGCACCAATTTGAGAGTAGATGATTAGACTTGTTCTTCTCACTATTGCAGATGAAGGATTTAAGGCTGCAACAAAATATTAGCGTACTTTAATACTATCATAGTTCTAAATCACGGTGAGAGAATACTATTAAGATTATATATGTAGGTGCCTCGAGTTTTTTCTAGGTCCATAAATTTTAAGAACGTCCAATTACAATGCTGCTCCAAGTTTTGAGCTGTGCAACATTTAGATAAATCCGTTACTTCTTTAGGTGATGTCATTACGATTACTAGTGACTTTAGGGCCCCAAACCATTCGAATCCAAGTGGTGATGAGGATTCAGTTTAGAGACGGGGTTTTTAGTAGTGTGGCTATGCGCTTGACCAACATGGGTACAAATGAGGAACTTCCTGTGTGGATTTATGATGTTTTCCAAATTTATATCTCAAAAATGAATATGAAGGTGCAATATGTAATATTTATATGGTACTACTTGTATACTGAAAATAAGTTGATCTACGCTTAAAAAAGCTTATTTATTTGGTACTACTCTGCAGATTAGCTGATCTGGTTGGTTATGGTGTGGTTTCGGCGGCTAATGTAATATATTCCTCAGCTTTCAAGGGTCGAACTTTTGAAAGTAATCTTCTGGAAATGATGATACAAGATGGCCGAAAGGGTCCGGAAGTGAAGCCATCAAATTAAGATTTTGAATTTGATTGCCAATTTTCCTTTATTGCAATATTCACTATTATGTACTGTGGAATGTACTCATTGTCAGGAAAAGAGAATGGAAGGGGCTT
>NW_021425158.1:0-383 GCF_001605985.2 Dendrobium catenatum
TAAGACCTCTAGAAAGAAATTCCATAGCAATAATGAAGAGAGCAGGAGACATGGTGTCACCTTGTCTTAAGCCTTTGGTGGATTTGAAAAAACCATTATGCTTACCATTAATAATCACAGAGAAAAAACAATTTTCAATACTATTATTGATCAGAGAAATAAAAAATCTACTAAAACCAAACAGAGATAGAATCTCATAGAGGAAATTCCAGTTAAGGTTGTCATACGCTTTAGACACATCAAGTTTAAAAATAACATTGCCACCTTTAGATTTAACATTGATATCATGCGTAATTTCCTGAGCTAACAAAATATTATCAAAGATGCTACGACCTTTAACAAAACCCGTTTGATTCAAAGAGATAATTCTAGGAAGAATGGTA
>NW_021425159.1:0-473 GCF_001605985.2 Dendrobium catenatum
AAGAATTGGGATTTCCTTCAAAAATTTTAAATCTCATTATGGAATGTATTGAATTTCCTGAATTTTTTTTTATGATTAATGGAAAAATCTCCAAAGGTATTAAAGCTTAAAGTGGATTTAGACAAGGTTGTCCACTATCCCCTTATTTGTTTATCCTTTGCACTCAATTATTATCCAATGATATATGGCACAAGGGAGAGAACTTAGGGATCAAAATTTCAGCAAATGCACCCAGGTTGTCTCATCTTTTATATGCCGATGATATCTTGTTATTCTCCAATGCTAACATGGCTAGTATGAGAAAATTTAAGAAGATTATCTCAGATTTTTGTATTAGAACTGGCCAGCGCATAAATAACCAGAAATCTGTTATTGTTTTTGGTAATTCTGTTGTAAATAGAAAGAGAAAGGCTATAACAAAATTGTGGGGATTCAAATTAGTGAAAGAAGTGTTTTATCTGGGCATCAAATTG
>NW_021425160.1:0-284 GCF_001605985.2 Dendrobium catenatum
TTCTTTCTTTTCCTCAAAACAATCATCTACAAATACGATACATGACTAGCAGAAGAAATACAGAAGAAAAGCCATGACCGTACAAAAAATCAAAAGTACAAAAGTACCTATACTGATCAGACTCTGAACTCTAGTCATGGACTTTCTTCCCTTTCCCAGAACCTGAAAACCACCAGAAAATAAGAGTGAGCTCAACAGCTCAGCAAAGCGACAAACCTCCAATCAAAATTCTCAGATTCTCAAAACTAACACATCAGACAAAATCCAATCAGAAATCGGAACAG
>NW_021425161.1:0-320 GCF_001605985.2 Dendrobium catenatum
CTAAAATTTTGACTCTTGAATTTATATGTTTTCAAATTCTCAAAAAATTTCCAAAATCAAAATATCATTAAATTATCAATTGTTTGGATTCTGTGTATTTTCATTGTTGATTTTTTAATTAGTGGTCTTAATTATTAATCCAATTACCCTGCTAAGGCTCCACTCCTTAGATACAACGAAAAAAAAAAAAATATGTAAAAAGAGAGCAGTAGAAGCAAAAAATAGATTAGTTAAAAATTAATGTAGTTCAAAGGCCATAAAATAAATAGAAGCAAATACAAAAAAAAAAAGATAAGCTGTGGAAATAAAACAAAATAAGG
>NW_021425162.1:0-264 GCF_001605985.2 Dendrobium catenatum
GGTTTTGTAGCACATATTCTTCTCATTTGAAAGTAGACTGTTGTGTGTTCATCGACATATTAGTCTGCATTGATAACAAATAATCCGCTTCTTCTACATCTTTACACTTGTTTGTAAATACACTACATTTCTTCATTTAATCCTTGCTTGTGAAAGAGGTTACACTTATTGCAATTAGCTTACATCAATTATAAGCATGATAAGTTGAAATCGCAAGCCTTTGTTTAATCATTGATATTCATTGGAAAGATCTAGATCTTTACT
>NW_021425163.1:0-244 GCF_001605985.2 Dendrobium catenatum
GCAGAGTATCTCCAATCTCTAGGCAAAGTGTGTGAAGTTTCTCCCCTTTCAACAAGGTTCTCTACTCCTTGGGTGACTCATTCTACTCCTCCATTACTTAGGTGCTCACTCCCCTTCCCCTAATTTTCTACTCCACTTGTAATCTCTCCAACATCATCATCTTCTACTCCATGTTTCTTAGGATCAGATTCACAAAAACTACATGGGTTGTCTCTTCCACCATCAAAGTTCTATTGTTAAACAC
>NW_021425164.1:0-320 GCF_001605985.2 Dendrobium catenatum
ATAAGTTATAAAAATGTAAAGCATTCAAATAGCAACTTTCTTAACAATCTCCCCCTTTTTGATGATGGTAAAACAATTATTGTTTATATGATTTCAATTTAAACAAATCTCCTAAACTCCCCCTGAATTGATGAATACATGAAAATAAGGAGGCATTTTAAAGCAAATAACAAAATTTTTGTTTTTTAATTTTTTTTTTAAACAAAATTACAAAGTCAAACACAAAACCAAAATGCAAATAAAACAATTAAAATAAAACAAAACATATAAACACAATAAAAAATCAAACACAATAAAAACAAAACATACAAACACAATAA
>NW_021425165.1:0-213 GCF_001605985.2 Dendrobium catenatum
ACGCTCGTAAAATGAACCTAATTATTCCAAGTTATATTGATACAAATTCTTAAGAAATTGACACAAATCGGTATAAGTAGGAGTTTAGGAACCGTCATATGTATGTTTTGCAAACCAACTTTACCAAAGTGTTCTAAAAATATATATTGTTTTATTTTAATGATATTTTTTTATAATTTTAAATCCACAAAAAAACTTATATGAATTTATTAA
>NW_021425166.1:0-661 GCF_001605985.2 Dendrobium catenatum
AAAGTTTTTGTACTGATCGTACGGGACGAACATTATTTGTACTGGATGATCAGATCAGTTATCTCCTTGTAAGAGCAATGGAATGAACAGGAACTGAACAAAAAAATTTTTCTAAGTCTTGATCGTCTAGACGAAATCATTTTCGTCCCAGGACAAGTTGCTCTCTATAAAAATTTTGTCCAGACGAAGTCATGTTCGTCCAGGATGATGGGAATCGACTATGGTAGTTTCTGGCAACGTTCTGCAGTTTTCGGAACCAACGTTTGATATAACTGTTCGTACCGGACAAAGTTTTTTCGTACGGGACGAACCTATTTCATCTAGGACGAAATTGGTTCGTACAGATGCACAAATGGTTCGTATGGGACAGTTTTTTACACAGTTTGTCCGTACTAACTCAATTTCGTACGGGACGATCAAGTGCGCAGAAAAACATGTTTTTAGCAATTTTTTGGGTGGTTTTTCATGTCCTTTCTATATAAGGAGTCCTAGAAACTATAACAAGTGCCTTTTAAATTTTTTCTCTTGAGAGGGATCATTGAGTGTGAGAGTTTGGGAAAGATTGTAAGAGTGAAGAGTGAGAGATCAAGTGAGGGGTATGTGATGGATTCACAAGGTTACTTGAAGAAGAAGATCTCTTTGGTGTCAAAGAACCCGGCTA
>NW_021425167.1:0-659 GCF_001605985.2 Dendrobium catenatum
GGTTCACAGTGATCCTAGTGTTGGTGGACAAGTTGAGAAAGTATGCACACTTCATTCCCCTCCGACACCCCTACATAGCAGTGACAGTGGCTTCAGCCTTCATCAAGGAGGTGGTCCGATTACATGGAGTACCCGAGGCGATCGTATCAGACAGAGACAATGTATTCCTCAACCATTTTTGGAGAGAGGCAGGGGATAATTCTGAAGAGTACAGCTTACCACCCACAAACATATGGCCAAATGAAAGTAGTGAACAGGAGCTTGGAGACTTACCTGAGATGTTTCCTATCGGAGACACCCAAGCTCTGGGCTAAGTGGCTATCATGGGTCGAGTACTGGTACAACATCTCTTTTCACTCTGCTTCTCAGATGACTCCATTCAACGTGTTGTACGGAAGGGATCCTCCCCACTTGATACACTTTGGGAGTAGTAGCACCCCCAGTTTCTTCAGTTGAGGAGTACTTTGAGGAGAGGGATAGAGTGTTAGAAGAGCTGAAGAGACATCTGTTGAGGGCCCAACAAATTATGAAGAAACAAGTTGATGGGCATAGGAGGGACATCCAATTTGAAGTGGGGGAGAGGGTGTTCTTGAAGCTTCGACTATATAAACAGAGGATAGTTGTCAACAGGAGGAATGAAAAGCTGGCTCCAAGATACT
>NW_021425168.1:0-264 GCF_001605985.2 Dendrobium catenatum
ACTAAGAAAATCAACATCCAAAGAAAATATAGAACTTAAAAAATATTTTTTCAAATCATGATCTCTATATTTCTTCTCACCAATCCATTTATAGATCTTATAGAAATATGAGACATCAAGAGATTAATGGTTGTTGTTTGTTGTGTCAGAGAGGGCTTTTTTTGATGATTCAAACTTGAAGGGAGGGGGCGGGGCGGGGATGGTTTGGTTGGCTTTCAACGAAAATCTAACAACTTGGTACTTCAATGTAAATACATCAATAAA
>NW_021425169.1:0-420 GCF_001605985.2 Dendrobium catenatum
ATAGATTCTTCTACTTGTGTTACTTTATTTTCTACTTTTATTTATTATTATCTTTTTTAAATCAAAATAATAATAATAATAATAAAATAATACAAATTTGAAATTTACAACCCCTATTTTTTTAAATATGTCACCTAGTAAGGGGAAGCTTAGGAGAAAAAAATATTTATTTTACCTATCAACCAACATTATTTGACATTATGAAAAATGGAGAGATTGTTACAATCCAGGACCCCTAGCCTTCTATTTCATTAATGACAAATATTATTGATTAAATTGTTACTTTTCTTACTAAATATTCAGATATTTCTTTTATCAGTGAACACTAACATTGCAGGTAAGACGTACACTGTTCAAAGCTACTAAAAGCTTAAGAATGAGTAGAATAAGATTGTCAAGTAACAAAGTCTATAATTTTAT
>NW_021425170.1:0-206 GCF_001605985.2 Dendrobium catenatum
AGCACTATCCCGTGAATTCCTATCCACATAACGTGTACAAGCGGAGCTGGAGCCACCAACTACCGTTCTCCGATCAACATCATCCCGAGTACCCGTAATGATATTTTCAGAACCGACAAACTCTACCTTCGATGAGTTACTCTCGTTCTGCATTCCGTCAAGGATATCCTTCAAGAAAACTTCTACTTCTGTACCCCCCCATAATT
>NW_021425171.1:0-201 GCF_001605985.2 Dendrobium catenatum
CCTGATCTCTTGTTCGTTAGCACGATTCGGCGAGATTACAACCGTTTCATCAAGTTAGCGGATGATCCAATAGCCGTGACCGTACGCTAACGTTGTTAATTTAGGTTTTAATTATAATTATCATTATTATTAATTTATTTTAATTACTATTATTATTATTATTAAAATAATTTTATTATTATCAATAATATTATTATTCTT
>NW_021425172.1:0-335 GCF_001605985.2 Dendrobium catenatum
ATGTTCCTGAAGTGCTCTTCCTATCCACCTTGCATCCAATTATACCTACGCCTACCACCTTCTTGGTGGTGTTGTCTCCAAGAGTAACCTTGCCTCCAATCCTAGACACTAGTACAACAAATTGGCTGGCATCACCAATCATATGTCGAGAGCATCCACTGTCCAGGTACCACATACTCTCATGAGGCCTTTTGTGAGAGCCCTCCTGCAAAATTACCAAATGTTATATTTAGAAACCCAAGCAAGTTTGGGTTCCTTCTTATGAAGAGAAGAATGCAATGCATGTGTTGTATGCTGTAGATCATGCACCTTAGGTCTCCACACCCAATGTGTAC
>NW_021425173.1:0-224 GCF_001605985.2 Dendrobium catenatum
GAAATTATTCTAAAAACTTTCTTTTCAAAGAAAATGAAGAATCTTTTCTGAGGTTTGCCTCAGCGAGGATCACACCCTCCAGAATCCTAATCCAAGAACAACTTACCTTTCAGGTAATGAACTTATTTACTTCAACACAGTTTGGTTTTATCCTTACCGTCGTCTATCTCTATAATAAACAAATCTTTCACTACTTTCTCGCCAACATGTCCTTTAATTCTGAC
>NW_021425174.1:0-637 GCF_001605985.2 Dendrobium catenatum
GATTAAATTGGATCGTTTGAGGTGGTGTCGCAATTTTTAAATGGCGATTCAAATATGTTGCGAAGGCATGCATTACAAGAGAAATTAGCCTCGTCGGAGACCAAACGAAGTCGGATCGACAAACGGACAGCGCCATTGCGTTCGGAACATTGTCAACCTCTGAAAACTGTATTTTATTTATTCAATTTGAAGTATCCATAATGATGACACGAATCTCAAGGCAAAACACGCATGTCGAGGAAAGAGGCCTCGAGGTGGCCCAAACAAAGTCCGATCGTAAAATGGACTGCATCATTGGGTCCGGAACACCGTCAATACTATGAATGCGGTGCCAATTTGTTCGAATGAGGTTTTGCGCGCAAATCGAGACAACGAGCATTTTGAAGGAATTAAGCTTCGTCGCCACCCAAGCGATGTCTGATCACAAAATGGACTACGCCATTGCAATTGGGACATCAGAAATATCCTAAATACACTATCAATTCATCTAACTTTTATATTCGATGAATTCAATCCGTTAAACTAGGTGAAATACATACAAATTTTGAGGTGATCGCACAAATTTGGAGATGAGTGCATTTTTGGGACATCACACCCCTTCCATTCAGATTTATTAATAATATTAATGTTAATATTC
>NW_021425175.1:0-382 GCF_001605985.2 Dendrobium catenatum
TTCAATGAAATCAAACGAGGGAAGCAGTACGATAAATCTCAATCTATTCTAACAATGAATCCATGTAGCAGTCAGTACGGTGCAGAAACAGTAAATCTATATGCGAGATCAATAAATCCATAGGCTGTAGTAACAATGAATCTATAAGCAGAAATCAATGAATCTATAGGCGACAGTGTCAATGATTCTATACTATTCATGTCCATGCTAGCAATGCAATATCTATATCCATTCATTTCTATATCAATGCTCAATGTCGATGCACACGATCTAATAAGTCCAATCAAAGTCGATAAAGCAGAAATCTATAAAACAATGAATCCATAAATCAATACAGTAAACAAAAAATTCAATACTATATACTGGACAAGTATAATCAACT
>NW_021425176.1:0-212 GCF_001605985.2 Dendrobium catenatum
ACTTAATCATTTTCATGAAACAGTTATTAACAAAATATGATCGATGGGCAAAAACCCGGCAATAGTCCAACTCATTGAAAAATTTAATCAGAACATTCCTTTGGTTTAGAACTGTGACAGACACCTCCCTTTCAATTTTAGGTTGAAAAAAAAAATTCCTAATGGCTTCCAGCGAAGGACGATTCGTAGGGAACTTTCCGACCAGGGTAAAC
>NW_021425177.1:0-964 GCF_001605985.2 Dendrobium catenatum
ATTTCAATTCATGCTTCTACTAAGTAACGTGCCGGTCGATCCGTAAACCATAGGTCACCCTAGAGACAACGGACCGTCAAGAGAGATTAACACGTAATTATCTCTCCTAGAAGAACATAAGCATGAAACGGAGACATCTTGATTTGAAAGACAAAATTTTCAAAAATACAACTTCACGCATAACACTAAATACTATATTAATTAATCTACCACCTAAAATTTTAATATTAAATATATGCTACCCCACGTTAAAAGGAAAAAGATAAAACTTCACTTGGTTTCCTTGATCCTAATTGAGCTTCCGAGCAACAAGTTGATGCAATCCAAGATCCCGCTTTCAAACGCCAAAAGCTGACCATTCATTTCGTGTTTCCGAGCTTTCGAGATTCCAAAGCTTCCAAGCCACCACAAGTTGTCCAAGCACCGCAAGTTTGGGCCAACAAGAGAAAATCCAGTTCTGAATTGTATGCTTATAAGAAAGTCACAACCTTTAAGTAACATTTACACATTCTTACAAAATAACACGGAAAAAAGTTCAGGACTCTTCACAAAACCTCAACCGTTAAACAGCTGCAGAAATCACAATACGCATTGACCCGAAGACAGTCCCCATTCATGCGAAAAGATCAGAGTGCTAATGGGAGCAGTACAATACCCGCTGAGACAACCACACATATCTTTCAATGCATACAGCCATCATACAAAATTTGATCAAGTAAAGAATGTTCGATTAGGTTAAAAACAAGTAAAATTAGGATTCATCTTATGCTTTGGCATAAGATTATCATTGTTCGGTAAAATATTAATAATAGAAACAATGTAAAAGCAGCCATTTACAACCGCATTCTTCTGTAGCAGTTGCCGCTTACGCCCCAACGTCTTAAGCATCCGCGGAGCACAACTGTTTGCTAAAAAACATAAAGAACACATACACAATAACCTGTATGATAATCAACTGTTTGGA
>NW_021425178.1:0-258 GCF_001605985.2 Dendrobium catenatum
TTTAACTTTAAAATCTTTTGCAACATGGTCAAAACTCAGTTCGGCACCTCTCCGAAAATCCTTCAATCAGACGGTGGCGGTGAATATACGGGGTCGGCATTTAACAGTTTTCTTCAAGAACGTGGAATTCTACATCATCTCAGCTGTCCCCACACTCCGGAGCAAAACGGGACAGCTGAGCGGAAGCATCGCCACATCCTAGACGTAACTCGGTCGCTTCTCCATGCCTCCAACATGCCACAACAGTTTTGGCCTGAG
>NW_021425179.1:0-239 GCF_001605985.2 Dendrobium catenatum
TTGCATTACGGGTCTGGTTCGGGTTAGAGTTTTCGACCCATTTATAAAATTAGGTTGAGTTCGAATTGACCTGAAAACCTAAATCTGTTTGTGTGTCAATATCTGACCTGACCGCATATAGTCGCATCACCGTCGCGCCATGCCAGTTGTCAGGCGTCCGCGTGTCAGGCTAGCTATCCATCACGTTAAACAGCCGACAGCCATCAACGCGTCAATTAACTGTCAGCGCGTCATGCACA